>NW_027139526.1:0-155000 GCF_035084215.1 Heptranchias perlo
TGCAAAGCACGAGAGAAAAATCCTGCAAACTTGGATTAGGGAGAAAAGCAACATGGAGGGAGGGAGAGAGACAGAGGGAGTGGGAGGAGGGAGCTCTGGGCTCTTGCTGTGCCTTTTTAATCCCTTGCTTTTGTATTTTAATCAATTCCCTCTCTCTCTCTCTCCCTCAGGAATCTCTTTGATGAAATGCTGCAAGGAGATGATCCAGAAAGAGACATTTTGTGAGAAGGAGGAGGAGGAATCCTGGGCCAAGAATCGTTCTCTCTGCTGGGGACTGACTGACTGAGACCTTCACCGCAGCCTGGACCCAATGGGGGCCACGTGAGTAATGTCTGGGTTACTCTGGGATCACTGGGACATTCTGGGGACACTGGGGTATCACTGGGACATTCTGGGGACACTGGGGGATCACTGGGACATTCTGGGGACACTGGGGGGTGTCACTGGAACATTCAGGTGACACTGGGGGGGTCACTGGGACATCCAGGGGACACTGGGGGGGTCACTGGGACATTCTGGTGCCACTGTCTGGGTCACTGGGACATTCTGGGGACACTGGGGGGTCACTGGGACATTCTGGGGACACTGGGGGATCACTGGGACATTCTGGGGACACTGGGTGTGTCACTGGAACATTCAGGTGACACTGGGGGGTCACTGGGACATCCAGGGGACACTGGGGGGTCACTGGGACATTCTGGTGCCACTGTCTGGGTCACTGGACATTCTGGGACACTGGGGGGTCACTGGGACATTCTGGGGACACTGGGGTGTGTCACTGGAACATTCAGGTGATACTGGGGGGTCACTGGGACATCCGGGGGTCACTGGGGGGTCACTGGGACATTCTGGGGACACTGGGGGTCATTGGGACATTCTGGGGACACTGGGGGGTCACTGGGACATTCAGGGGACACTGAGGGATCACTGGGACATTCTGGGGTCACTGGGGGGGGTCATTGGGACATTCTGGGGCCACGGGGGGGGGGTCCACTGGGATATTCTGGGGCCACTGGGGGGGATCACTGGGACATTCTGGGGACACTGGGGGGTCACTGGGTTTTCAACAGGAGGGTGGAGATCACACAGAGAGGGGGAAGGGATTGAACAGGGAGAGGGGGAAGGGATTGAACAGGGAGAGGGGGAAGGGATTGAACAGGGAGAGGGGGAAGGGATTGAACAGGGAGAGGGGGAAGGGATTGAACAGGGAGAGGGGGAAGGGATGGCTGCCATTTTGTCCAAGATGGGGGCCACGCCGGCCGTCGTTTTCTCCATGCTGTCCCCGTGCCATAACACAGAAATATATAAATACATTATAAATATATAGATAATATATTATAAATACAAGTTGTTGTTGTGGTGGTGGCCCAAACACAAAGGCCGCCACTCTGGCATCCCCGGCTGCACTCTGGGCTGACCGGCTGCACTCTGGGCTGACCGGCTGCACTCTGGGCTGACCGGCTGCACTCTGGGCTGACCGGCTGCACTCTGGGCTGACCGGCTGCACTCTGGGCTGACCGGCTGCACTCTGGGCTGACCGGCTGCACTCTGGGATGCCCGGCTGCACTCTGGGCTGACTGGCTGCACTCTGCCATCACTCTGGGGTCACTGGGACATTCTGGGGTCACTGCGGGATCACCGGGGGCACTCTGTCGGCCACCTGCCGCCATTTTGTCCAAGATGGTGGCTGCGTTGCCCGCCATTTTGTCCAAGATTGCGTCTCGCCGGCCGCTATTTTGTTTAATTTATTATATAAATAATTCAATTGTTTAAAATGTAATGTTAATAATTCAATAGTTTAATTCAATATAAAAATAATCAATTGCTTAATTTATTACATAAAGAAGCCAATTGTTTAATGTATTATATCAATAATTATTTAATTTAATGTACAATTAGTTCAACTATTTAATTATATAAATAATTCAATAGTTTATATTATATAAATAATTCAATGCATTAATTCATTATATAAATAATTTAACAGCTTAATTTATTATATAATAATTCATGTGTCTAATTTATTATATCAGAAATCCAATAGTTTTAATTTATAATGAATTGTTTTATTTATTGTATAAATAATTCAATTGCTCAATTCATTATATAAATAATTCAAGTATTTAATTTATTATAAAAATAATACAATAGTTTAATTCATTTCATGAATAATACAAGTGTTAAATTTATTATATAAAGAAACAATTCTTTAATTTATTATATAAATAATTGAATTGATTATTTGATTATCTAAACAATTCAAATGTTTAATTTATGATATAAATAATTCAAAAGCTCAAATCATTAGAAAAATAATACAAGTGTTAAATTTATTATATAAAGAAACAATTAGAATCATAGAAGTTTACAACATGGAAACAGGCCCTTCGGCCCAACATGTCCATGTCGCCCAGTTTATACCACTAAGCTAGTCCCAATTGCCTGCACTTGGCCCATATCCCTCTATACCCATCTTACCCATGTAACTGTCCAAATGCTATTTAAAAGACAAAATTGTACCCGCCTCGACTACTGCCTCTGGCAGCTCGTTCCAGACACTCACCACCCTTTGAGTGAAAAAATTGCCCCTCTGGACCCTTTTGTATCTCTCCCCTCTCACCTTAAATCTATGTCCCCTCGTTATAGACTCCCCTACCTTTGGGAAAAGATTTTGACTATCTACCTTATCTATGCTCCTCATTATTTTATAGACTTCTATAAGATCACTCCGAAACCTCCTACTATCCAGGGAAAAAAGTCTCAGTCTATCCAACCTCTCCCGATAAGTCAAACCATCAAGTCCCAGTAGCATCCTAGTAAATCTTTTCTGCACTCTTTCTAGCTTAATAATATCCTTTCTATAATAGGGTGACCAGAACTGTACACAGTATTCCAAGTGTGGCCTTACTAATGTCTTGTACAACTTCAACAAGACATCCCAACTCCTCCTATTCATTGTTCTGACCAATGAAACCAAGCATGCTGAATGCCTTCTTCACCACCCTATCCACCTGTGACTCCACTTTCAAGGAGCTATGAACCTGTACTCCTCGATCTCTTTGTTCTATAACTCTCCCCAATGCCCTACCATTAACGGAGTAGGTCCTCGCCCGATTCGATCCACCAAAATGCATCACCTCACATTTATCTAAATTAAACTCCATCTGCCATTCATCGGCCCACTGGCCCAATTTATCAAGATCCCGCTGCAATCCGAGAGAACCTTCTTCACTGTCCACAATGCCACCAATCTTGTGTCATCTGCAAACTTACTAACCATGCCTCCTAAATTCTTATCCAAATCATTAATATAAATAACAAATAACAGCGGACCCAGCACCGATCCCTGAGGCACACCACCGGTCACAGGCCTCCAGTTTGAAAAACAACCCTCGACAACAATTTTGTATCCAATTTATTATGTAAATAATTCAAGTGTTTCATTCATTATATAAATAATTCAACTAAATATTGAATTCTTTATATAATAAATTAAACAAAGGAATATTTATATAATGAATTAAACTATTGAATTATTTTTATGATACAATAAATAAACACTAATTGTTCATGTAACAAATTAAACAATTGATTATTTAATGAATTGAACTGTTCAATAATTTATGAAATGAATTGAACGATTGAATTATTTATATTATAAACTAAACACTTGAATTATCTGCTTCCAAAGTCTTTGTTTTTCGGCCTGATATTAAGATCATCAATGGCGGCTGCAGCACCCAGCATGCAGCGCGGTTCAGATTGTGCCCTATCTGAATCAGTGGAGACCAGCGCGCAGGCGCAGTAGTGCCTCATTATCGGTCAGTGTGTCCTGAGCATGCGCGGCCAGTCGAGGCTGCGGGAGGAGCGCGTTCGGTGCAGGTCAGAGGATCGGAGCAAGAGGCTCAATAAACCCCGGGGCCCGGGTCCGGGCTCAGGCCCAGGCTCAGGCTTTACAAACCCCGAGTGCGGCCCCAGACCCGAATATAAAACAGTGAACATTATCCCCCCCTCACTACCCGCCGGGAAATGAAGGGGAAATGGGGATCGGTCAGGGAGCGTCTGTAAATGAAGGAGAAATGGTGATCGGTCAGGGAGCGTCTGTAAATGGAGGAGAAATGGTGATCGGTCAGGGAGCGTCTGTAAATGAAGGAGAAATGGTGATCGGTCAGGGAGCGTCTGCAAATGAAGGAGAAATGGCGATCGGTCGGGGAGTGTCTGTAAATGAAGGAGAAGTGGTGATCTCCATATCTTCAGTCATCCAGGGAGCTCTATCTTTGGATGTTGTTCCTTTCCTCCTCGTGGGAATCTGTCTACTCTGTACCCAAACCAACTCCTCCTTGAAGGCCTCCCATTGTTCAATTACTCTTCTGCCTGACAATTTTTGATTCCAATCCACCTGGACAAGATCCCTTTTTAACTCACTGGAATTAGCCCTCCTCCAGTTAAGAATTTTCACATTTGACTGTCCCTTGTCCTTTTCCATAACTATTCTAAACCTAATGAGATTATGATCACTGCTGCCCCACTGAAACATGCTCCACCTGCCCCACTTCATTCTCCACACCGAGCCCACTGCTGCACTCACACTCACTCTCACACTCTCTCACACTCTCTCACACTCACTCTCACATTCCTCTCTCACCCTTTCACTTATGGTTTCGGGCCACTGAAAGATGATGCGATGGGTTTGGATTTCAGCACAGGGAGGAGGGAGAGTGTGTGGGACGGGGATTTACAGCTTTGAGGAATGAGAGAGGAAATAATGTTCCATAGAAAGTAAAGTTATCTGATCTGAATTTCTATCCTGTAATGACAGTGATAACTTTTATAAACTCCTTTCACAGGGGAGGATTTGCAGAGGGAAACTCAAACCAAAGATCACGTCAAGATCTGACAGAGTCACTCGATTCATCAGGACCTGAATATCATCGGCCTTTAAATGTGGAAGGAGAAACATTTGTCTGTTCTGTCTGTGGGAGAAGATTTCAAACATCAGTGTGAGTGGAAAAGCACCGAGACACACACTGAGTGAGAGTGTTCCAGTGCACTGACTGTGGAAAGAGCGTTAACCAGTTACACAGCCAGAAAAAACATCGCACCGTTCACAGCGGGGAGAAACCATACACGTGTTCTGTGTGTGGACGAGGTTTCAACTGATCGTCCAACCTGGAGAGACACAAGGACACCCGGACCATGGAGAAACCGTGGAAATGTGGGGACTGTGGGAAGGGATTCAATTACCCTTCAGAGCTGGAAACTCATCGACGCAGTCACACTGGGGAGAGGCCGTTCACCTGCTCCGTGTGTGGGAAGGGATTCATTCGGTCATCCAGCCTCCAGACACACCAGCGAGTTCACTCTGATGAGAGACCTTTTAAATGTTCTGACTGTGAGATGAGGTTTAAAAGCAAAATTAATCTGCTGATACACCAACGCACTCACACGGGGGAGAGGCCGTTCACCTGCTCCGTGTGTGGGAAGGGATTCACTATGTCATCCAGCCTCCAGACACACCAGCGAGTTCACACAGGGGAGAGACCTTTTAAATGTTCTGACTGTGAGAAAAGGTTTAAATGCAAAAGGAATCTGCTGACACACCAATGTACCCACACTGGGGAGAGGCCGTTCACCTGCTTCGTGTGTGGGAAGGGATTCACTCAGTCATCCACCCTGCTGACACACCAGCGAGTTCACTCTGGGGAGAGGCCGTTCACCTGCTCCGTGTGTGGGAAGGGATTCACTCAGTCATCCCTCCTCCTGACACACCAGCGAGTTCACACTGGGGAGAGGCCGTTCACCTGCTCCGTGTGTGGGAAGGGATACACTCGGTCATCCAGCCTCCTGACACACCAGCGAGTTCACTCTGATGAGAGATCTTTTAAATGTTCTGACTGTGAGAAGAGGTTTAAAAGCAAAAGTAATCTGCTGACACACCAACGCACTCACACTGGGGAGAGGCCGTTCATCTGCTCTGTGTGTGGGAAGGGATTCACTCGGTCATCTGAGCTTCTGACACACCAGCGAGTTCACACTGGGGAGAGGCCTTTTAAATGTTCTGACTGTGAGAAGAGGTTTAAAAGCAAAATTGAACTGCTGAAACACCAACGCACTCACACTGGGGAGAGACCGTTCATCTGCTCTGTGTGTGGGAAGGGATTCACTCGGTCATCTCACCTCCTGACACACCAGCGAGTTCACACTGGGGAGAGGCCGTTCACCTGCTCCGTGTGTGGGAAGAGATTCACACTGTCATCCAGCCTCCTGACACACCAGCAAGTTCACTCCGATGAGAGACCTTTTAAATGTTCTGACTGTGGGAAGAGGTTTAAAAGCAAATGTAATCTGCTGACACACCAATGCACCCACACTGGGGAGAGGCCGTTCACCTGCACCTTGTGTGGGATGAGATTCACTCGGTCATTCATCCTGCTGAGACACCAGCAAGTTCACTCCGATGAGAGACCTTTTAAATGTTCTGACTGTGAGAAGAGGTTTAAAAGCAAATTTAATCTGCTGACACACCAACGCACCCACACTGGGGAGAGGCCGTTCTCCTGCTCTGTGTATGGGAAGGGATTCACTGGGTCATCCACCCTGCTGAAACACCAGCGAGTTCGCACTGGAGAGGGGGCGTTCACCTGCTCTGTGTGTGGGAAGAGATTCACTCGGCCATCCAACCTGCTGAGACACCAGCGAGTTCACTCCGATGAGAGACCTTTTAAATGTTCTGACTGTGAGAAGAGGTATAAAAGCAAATTTAATCTGCTGACACACCAACGCACTCACACTGGGGAGGGGCCGTTCACCTGCTCAGTGTGCAGGAAGGGATTCACTTGGTCATCCTCCCTGCTGAAACACCAGCGAGTTCACACTGAGAGACCTTTAAATGTTCTGACTGTGGGAAGAGATTTAAAATCAGAAACGAACTGCTGTGACATCGACGCACTCACACTGGGGAGAGACTTTTCACCTGCTCCGTGTGTGGGAAGAGATTCACTCGATCATCCCACCTTCTGAAACATTAACTTGTTGACACTATTGAGTGACCTTTTAATGCAGTGACTGTGAGAAGAGCTTTAAAAGCAGAAATGAACTGCTGACACATCAACGCATGCCCATTGGTTGAGAGACTGTTCACCTGCTCCGTGTGTGGGAAGGGATTCACTCAGTCATCACACGTGCTGAGACACCAGCGAGTTCACGAAATGAGCAAGTCCAACGAGCCGGTCTGTAACACAGGCCAATGACTCAGTGCAGCTCGTTACCCAGTCACTGGGCTCCGTTATAGCCTCTCCTGTCAGTATCACACAAAGAGAAATTGTAAATCTGAAACAGAAAGAGATAATGTATAACACTTCATATCAACCACCAGTTTTTCCCTCTTTCCGGCTTTTAAAACAATCTGTTTCACAGTTTGTCAAACCCGAAACAGCCTCTGGGATTTGCTGATTGAGAATTTCAGTGGAAATTGGGACCGTCATTAAGTATCGGAACAAATATCCCCGCTGAGGTTTCGGGATTGTTACTGGTTTATTGATATCAGTGAGTGACCAATTTTAAACCAGGTGAGGGTCTGAACCTAAGGTAAGAGCCTGGGAAAGACAAGAGATTCTTCAATGTATCAAGTTAAATTACACTGATTCCACCAACACTGGACATCACATCCCTCAAACATTGTTACCTGTTACTGTATAAAACTGGTGAGGGTGGAAATGGGAAATAACTGAAAAAAACTTCATTGCATCAAAGTTAATTCTGATCATTATTATTATACAAACATTCTACAGCCGGTCCCTTAAAAAGGACCCAATATCAAACCAGTCCCCAGTCCTTGGGCCTGTGCCTATGTTGTGATTTGCACCCGCTTCTGACTGACTTGGTATCAGACGCACTCCCGTCAACAGTAAACGGATGGAGCCGGATCCATAAGAGAAAAATGAGGACCGAGCTCCGCGGTTCTCCCAGAGTGCGGGAGGCGGAGTAACAGCAGCAGACAGAGAGATCTCTCTAAACCAGCCGCTGCCGCCGGAGAGAAGCGAGTCCCGTTCCGAGCCGTGTCTGTCAGGCGCCCGCTGACCCTCTCTTCACTGAAGGGGACCGATTCAGCACCAACTCACACACCCACCATTGGATCATTGAATCACCTTCAACACCTGAATTACATCACCACTTAATCCTCTATACACGAGGAAATACAAACCTTGTCCACGCAGCTTGCCCTCATAATGTAACCATTTTAGCCCCGGTATCATTCTGGTCTTTCTGCGCTGCACCTCCTGCAAGGCCAATATATCCTTCCTGAGGTTTGGTGCCCAGGACTGAATGCCGTACTCTAAATGTGGCCTTAGCAGAGTTTATAGAATACGAACATAACTTCCACCCTTTTGAATTCCAGTTCCCTTGAGATAAAGGCCGATATTCCATTAGCCATTTTAATTATTTTTTGCACCTGTCTGCCAACTCTTCGTGATTTCCCGAAGTATCTCTGCTCACCCACAGTTCCTGGCTTCTCACCATTTTGAAAATACTCTGATTTATCTTGCTTAGGGCCAAAGTGGATGGCCTCACACTTCCCCAGATTGAAACTTTGAACAGTCTGGGGCTCTTTTGTATAGAAAAGAGAAGGCTGAGGGTGACCTGATACAGGACTTTAAGATTATGCAAGGGTTTGATCGGTCAGATGTAGATAAGGTGTTTGTACTTTTGGGAGTGGGGATGTGAGAACTTAGGGCCATGAATATAATAGTCATCAATAAATCCAATATCGCATTCAAGAGAAACAGACTTCCCCAGAGAGTCGTTAGAATGTGCAGCTCTCTCCCACAAGGAGTAGTTAATGCGAATCGCATGGATGCATTTACGGGGAAGCTGGATAAACACATGGAGGAGAAGGGAATATTAGAGTTTGCTCATCGGGTTAGATGAAGAGGGGTTGGAGGAGGCTCGTCTGCAGCATAAACACCGGTATAGTCTCGTTGGGCCGAATTGCCTGTTTCTGTGATGTACATTCGATGTAATTCTATGTAAGCTCCATCTGACACAGTTTTACCAACTCACTGAATCTATCAATTTCCCTTTGTAACTTTATGCTCCCATCTCCACTACTCACTGTGCCTCTTAACTTGGTGTCTTCGACAAACCTGGATATTCGGCTCTCTATTCCTTTATCTACCTCAATTATACATATAATAAAAAGATGATTTGCCGGTACAGATCCCTGGGGGACACCACTAATCAAATCCTGTCAATTTGAGTACATACCCATTAACCCTACTCTCTGTCTCCTACCTCCAAACCAACTCCCTCCCAATGTCAATGGGTTGCTTTGAATTCCACGTGCTCTCATTTCTGTTCACAGTCTCTGATGTTAAACCTTAACGAATGCCTCTGGAAGTCAATATACACATAACCCCCATAGACACTCCATTATTTACATTAGTTACATCTTCAAAACATTCAACTAGTTTCGTTAGACTTGACTTACCCTTTACAAATCCATGCTGGCTCTCTCTGATCAATTCATGTTTATCCAAGTGCTCAGTCATTCTTTCCCTAATAACAGATTCTGGTAACTTCCCCACAACAGACGTCAGACTAATAGGTCTATAATTTCCTGTTTTATCTCTCCTACCCTTCCTAATTAATGGAATGACATTTGAAATGTTTCAATCCATGGAACAATTCCTGAATCAAGAGAGTTTTGAAAGATCATGACTAAAGCATGTACAATTTCCTCACCTATTCCCCTTCGTCCCCTGGGATGGTCACCATCAGGTCCTGGGGATTTGTCTATCTTTAATCTAATTGTTTTCTCCAATACCATTATTTTACTTTCACTGAAACAGTCTGAACCCACAACAGAATGTGACGTGTAGCTGATAGATATTAATGAGAGGTGGGAATTATTACCATAATTTGGCTCCGTGGCTTAGTTGCTTAAAGTGCTTGTCCAGTAAACTAGAGATCCTGGATTCAACTCCCAGCGGTGCTTTTGTGTAATTCATGGTGTTTGGTGAATTTTAGAAGGAAAAACGCACAATGCGGTGTTTGTGTTTTGTTCAGGATCCAACACGGAACTGATCAGGAAGTCTCTTCAAAAATGCCTTTTCATTATACAGACAGCCCTCTCATAGAATGTGTCAGTGACACGTTCTTGTTTCTGGGCTCGTTGAGGTCGGGGGATAATTCTCGATTCGAGGGTCATACCCTGGAGAAGCCCTAATTTAACCCTAGACTTTTGATCTTGACGTGCGGTTCAAACTTTTGCAAAGAGGAAAAATAAATCCCCAAATCGCTCCACCTGAATCTCAAGCAGTCTCGGAAGAAGTTCAGTTCAAACAATCAGGGCTTTAAAGGCACCTCAATGACCTGCACTTTCATTGAACGAGCTTTGCTTACAATTGCATTCGACCTTGAAACCGCTCTGGGCTTTCATCTCACTGAAGCAGAGTGTGGCCGCTTTGTATCTGTGAGCATGTCGGTGACGAGGTTCGCTCTGATATTGGTCGCTTTCAATTTTTAAGATCTCGCCAAACTCAGGGAAAAGAAACTGAGAATCGAATTGTCCCTGTAAGTGATGAATTGAAGGGATTGGTGCTCCAAGCAGATCTGGAAAATGCGCAGTGCGGTCGCTCAGGAATTCCAAATCCACCCTCTCACCACTCGGCGATCATATTAACTGAGCAGAGAATAAATGTCACACCCTTTATTTTGGAAAAGCAAAACGGTGGGGATTTTTATCATAGCCCGATGCCTTTCGTGTTGGATCAGATGTTCCCCGTTGCGTTACTTTCATCTTCATCGGAGAACCGGTTCGGGCGTTCCTGTGATAAACGGCGACAATTGCCTGTTAATGTTAAATTTAAGATGCAGTCTATAAAATGATTAAATTTCATCACATGCAAAGCACAAAAATCTTATTAAAGTTTTGACTGTCTCTCGGTAACCACGTCAGCATCTCCTTCAGTCTGAAATAGAAAGTTATCGGTTGATTAATGGTGATTAAAACAGTCATTCAACTATGAACAGGGTTTAATTAGCTTCATGTAATTATTTATTAAGTTCATAACTCTTGTTAAAGTTAATTCTCTGACTGGGAATGGAACCACGCGGTGATGGGAGCACTGAATTTTAACCACCAGTCCATCGGGGAGCTCCCAGGATTGAGCACCAGACACTATGGAACTGATGACATTTATTTTTCTTTCACTCTTCCGTGATTCATTCAGCTCTGTGTTTATTCTCAGGCCTCTTATCTCTCCCTTCTTTTCAGCTTCTGACTGCGGATATTCCTCTGGTCAAATATGAATAATATAGAATATCTCACAGCCCCGCTATATTTGCTCTTTCTCTGTACAGTTCTGTACAAAATCAAACTGTACGCAGATACCGACAGTGTCTCTCCCTCACTCCCCACAGGAGCAGCAGGAGATGACACTTTAAACTGCCAGTTGCTTCAAACGATGCCCAATAGACCTGTGTTGCCTTGGAGTTTTCCCAGGAGCTGCATTGATTCGGTGTGTGAATTTTGGAAATGGAAACATGTCCATCAGCAGCTTGTGGGAGTATTTTCCCTCACTTTCCATTCCATGTCCATGCCTACTTGCACTTGGTGATGTCATTGCCTGAACATCACCTTCTGTCCCGATAGTCGTTCGAACAGAAAATGCCATTTTGTGCGAGCAGCTTGTCTGACACGAAAATGACCTGAATTACAAAGGGGCGAGTGGGAAAGGCCGCGTTGGTCTGCTTGTTCACAGCAAAGAATTTTCAGCGTTACCTTGTGGTTCAGTGTTTAGGATTCGGAGCTTTCATCACCACGGCAACGGTTCGATTGGTGTCTGTCTCAACATCTGCATATTATCCACTCTACCATAAGTGGACTGGACTCAAATTGCTGATGTTTCACTGTGAGGGTGAAGAGACATAAATGTGTGGACATTAGTTACGAATTCATCAGCTGGGTTGCACCTTTGCTTCTCCCCCCCGTCTCAGTCTTTCCATCTTTACCCTTCACTGCCGGTGTTCCAGGTTCGATCATCCGTGGCCGTTCAACGAAGCCTGAGAAGTCCATGAGGGAAAAACACAGAGAGTCAGAGACAGAGACAAGGTGGGATCAAAGTACAGGAAGAAATAGGATCAATGTCAAGTTCTGCGAACGGGCAGAATTTAAGATGGAGCTTGGGAGAGATTCCTTCACGTGTCTCGCAATTTTGCAAGAGACCATTGGGCTCCAAATTAAAAGCATGAGCCGCGCTGGAGAGTCTCTCTGAGAGAGGGAATGCGGTTCGTCAACTCCAGTTCATCGTTATTTGAGCAGTAAAAATAACTTTAAGAAGTATCACTGCGAGGAGGATTCGAACGTACGCAGGAAATCCCCAGGGGATTTCGAGTCCAACGCCTTAACCACTCGGCCATCGCAGCTACAAACATCTGTTATGCACGGCTGTAAATCAGAATGTGATCTGTGATACAATGTTCTCTCTGACAGGTGAAAGGCTCTGATCCCTGGTCTGTGCTGATTCTCTGATAGTTTACTGGGTAAAGGCCCTGATCCCCGGTCTGTGCTGATTCCCTGATAGTTTACTGGGATTCATTCTGTATCTGTCAGTCTCTGGTACTGTGTGTGAGTGTGGGATTCATTCTGTATCTGTCAGTCTCTGGTACAGTGTGTGAACTTGGGATTGATTCTGTATCTTGTCAGCATTGTGTGTGAGAGTTTGTGATTCATTCTTTATATGCAGTCTCTCATACTGTGTGTTAGTGTGGGATTCTTTCGGTATCTGTCAGTCTCTGGTACTCCATGTGAGTGTGGGACTCATTCTTTATATACAGTCCCCATGACTGTGGGAGTTGAATTCATCCTAAATATGCAGTTACTCATACTGCATGTTAGTGTGGGATTCATACTGTACCTATCATTCCCTGGTACTTGATGAGAGTGTGGGATTAACTCTGTGTCTGTCAGTCTCTAGTACTGTATGTGAGTTTGGGATTCATTCTGTATCTGTGAGTGTTGGATTCATTCTGTGTTTGTGTGTCTCTGGTACTGTATCTGAATGTGAGATTCATTCTGTATCTGTACGTAATTATTCTCTCAGATTACATTATTGCGTTCAATACTTTAGCTTTAATATCTTAATGTTTGAAGAGTTTTACTCCTTATTTAATTTGTAAATATGGACGAACTTTAGGATTTAATGTTGGAGGTTTTAATCAGATAATTTGTGTGCTTTTTGGACTACTATTAAATCTGAGTACAATTGTGGATGATAATGAATCTTTCAAACTGATAAGGTGACATTTTTGAATTGGTTTGTAATGTGTAGATCAGTCTGTAGAAATGGAATTGATACTGTATCTTTCAGTCTAATATTGTATGAGATTTTTGGACTGGTATATAATGTGTACCTCAGTCTGCACTAATAGAATTGATACTCTATCTTTAAATTTCATTCTGCGAGTGCAGTCTGAACTGGTATCTAATTTGCTTCTCAGGTTTACTATCTTTCAGTATTTCTCAATCGATACTGTACGTGAGGTTTGGATTTGTAGCAAATGGTACACTTTTCGAATGGATATTGCATGTATTAAAGTCATGTGTGTGAGAGTTCTGGGATAGTATTCAATTGGAATCTCGGGTACATTATTGGGATTCATTCTGTCCCTTTCAATCGGATACCATGTGTGATTTCTCTCTGGTATTTAATTCGTAGCTATGTTGCCCTATTGTGAGATTGACACAGTGCCTTTCAATCTGAGAGTGTGATTTTGGACTGGGATTTTTGTATCTACCTGTCAGCGGGACAGAGTTCGGGGCAAATGGAACAGTGTCTGCCTCACCCGCTCTGTTTGACTGTTGGATTGAAATTGTGTCTCTGGAACTTGGGATCAGTGTGAGACTGACTACTTCTGCTGTCTGAGACTGTGGAACTGATGACCTGTCTGTGTCTCTGTGCTCTGTGGGTGATAATGTACCTCCTGTGTGTGAGAAGGAGCTGGCTGCACTCCTCCTTGTGCCTCGGGTGGAGGAAACATCATATTCATTCTGGATCATTCAAGGATTCGCCTGTGGAAAGAAAATTATCTCTTGTAACCCAAGAAACGGTGAGGTTGAAAATGGAAAAGTGATCAGTTTAATATCTCTAATGATCATTTTGAATATCCACAAATGAAAACCAGTGATACAAACAGTGTCAGTGTCTGACTCCACTGCAGCACTCAGCTTCTGCACACCAGGTGTGTTGGGCTATTTTACAACAATTTAGTGACATCCAGACACAACCCAACCCCTGCACTGATCCATGAATGGGACCACCCGATGGGGCAGGGACCTTTGTCCAGGTCAGGTTTCTAATCCCCTCTCCCATGGGACTAACCGTTCAACCCAAATATAACAGCCGCTGTTTAAATTGTGTCCTTCACACTTCTCACCTGGTGCCTGCAATAGATGCTCTTTGTATAACTCCCCACATCCTTACTGTCCGGCTCTGTTTCCACTCTTCACTGTCCAAGAACAATAAACAGGGTGAGACTGGAACTAAACCAGGACCATTCACTCCTGGTTTGGGGAGTGAAAGCAGCAATGGTTTTAATAGCAGGTTCTTCCCATTCTCTCTCCCTTCCCCTGGACACACCCTGTCCACACCCAGCCCGAGAATGACCTCTCCCTTCCCCCCTCTCACTCCATGTTCCGGGACCAGTTCCTGATCCACTCCGCCTCTTACAAACAGCCCCCGGACTCCCCCTGCCCTTCCCCCGGACTCAATGCCGATCTCTGAGCCCATCTGCGGACACGGTCCCAGAGCGATGAGCTGCTGTAACGAGGCTGCTCTTTGCTCCCTTCCCCCGGGGTCCGTGATCTCTCCATTCCCGCCTGTCTGAGCAAAGGAAGTGGGTCTGGGGGAAAGGTCAGAGGGAATGGGCTCCACAGGCAGTGCAGGAACAGGCACCAGAATGGGAAACAGATGGGATTCCACCAGTGCCTAACGCTGGAATCCAGACTGACTTTACAATCTCCAACTATTAAACTCGAGGTTTCCATCCCTGCTGTTTCTCTCGGGCTCTTTTGATGGGAAAGAGTCTTTCAGAGATAAAGTGAGCGGCTGTGGAATGAACCAATGGGTTCTGTTCATTCTTGGCTCCCTTACTGATAAAGTAACGTTTGACTCCGAAACTGGAGGGAGGATTCCTCAAACCAATCCTGGAGAAACGGGGGAGGAAAGTGGGAGTCGGTGTATTTGCTGGGACCGTGTAGGATTAATATCAGGCAGCAACAGTCCCAGTTTATTTCAATCGGAGTGAAACTCTCGGTCACTGAGAGTAATACAGAGCGGCCCTGAGCTGCAAGATTGCAGAGGGGACAACATGCAAGAGAGGGTTAAATGTGTGACACTGTCCCTGAGAGTGGGATTAATAATGTGTCTGTCTCTGAAATAATATCAGTGAGAGATGAGACTGCATCTTCTGTCACTCCATCTTGGAATAGAAATTGGAATGGAATATTTTCCAATTTGTTACTCTGTGTAAACAGGACATTACAGGTCAGTTTCTCTCTCTCTCTCTTTTGTGCAGCATATGAAGTTGAGATACTGTTACTGAGAGTGATACAGAGACACTGATAGGAAGTGTAATTCTGATACTGTGCCTGTCTGTTTTTATCTCTCTCTAGCGCTGTAAATGAAGGTGGAATATTGTTACTGAGTGTGAAACGGACACACTGATGGGAAGTGTGAGACTGATACTGTGTCTGTTTGTCTGTGTGTCTCTCTCTGTCTGTCTGTCTTTCTCTCTCCCTAGTGCTGTACAAGGAGGCGGGATACTGTTACTGAGCGTAATATAGACACACTGATAGAAAGGGAAAGACTGATTCTGTGTCTGTGAACAGACCTCCGGTGCTATTGGTGAGACGGTCACTGTCCCTTTTACTGTCTATCAACCGGTCTGACGGGGCATTCATCATTCGCCAGTCCTGTTAGGAAAGGTGGAGAGAAACCGTCTGTCACTGTTGAATTTATTCAGTAAGTCGTCGTGTCTGGGTGTTGAGAATGGGATGGAGAGGACACCAGTTACTATTATCTGACAGTCAGTCAGTTTAGGAGGAGAGAGAAACACAGAGAGACTGGAGGAGCCCAGAGCGGATAATTTGTATTTTCATCTTAACCAAACATATCACTGTGTGCGGACAATATAATAATGTAAAAGGAGGAGGACAAGGTGAGGCCCAGACAGCATTGAATCTCATTTCACTATAGACGGACGCAGGACTTGTCCCAGTTGAGGGTTTTGTGTTTAAAGATCACTTCACTAAAAACACCTTGACGATCTGGGGTTACAGACGGACATGACGGGCAGGAAAAGACCAGTTGGTTCATCAATCCTGCCCCACATGCCTGGAGCATTGTGACTGGACACTTCCTACACACACCACCAGCCCCACCCACCGGGAACATGGAATCTCCTGGGAGCGGTTACAAACCAGAAAAAAAACAGAAAAAAGGCGGAGAGAGAGTCAGCACCCACCGCACCAGAGAGAGTCAGCACCCACCGCACCAGAGTCAGCACCCACCGCACCGGAGAGGGTCAGCACCCACCACACCAGAGAGAGTCAGCACCCACCGCACCAGAGAGGGTCAGCACCCACCGCACCAGCCAGGAATACATTCCAGATGCTCACTCCTCTCTGGGAAAAGAAGAAGCTCCCAACATCCAGACAATTCTTCCCTCTTTGTGGTCGGAACGCCGGTCCGCTGCTTCCCCCCAATCTGTGAAACTGGAAATAATCGATCACTGGGCAAGCTGTTCAACCATGAGATGGGAGCCATTCAAACATCGTGGGCGCTCTCCCATTGAATTATATTCTGTGCGGAGCGTTCGGTTTTTCGCGAGGTGAAGAAACTCTTGTCTCTCCTTGTGTGGAAATGTGAGGCGAGTCTCAGATGATATTCTCACAGTTGAATCCAAAATGTGAAATGTAACTTGTTTGGAGATGCCGGGGATTGAACCCGGGACCTCATACATGCAAAGCATGCGCTCTTCCACTGAGCTACATCCCCACGGGTCAAAAGGTACCTGAGAAATAAACAAGCAGACACTTTAGAAGTGAAGCCGTGAGCTTTCTGCTCCGTCTCTCCAGGACATCCAGATGCCCAGCGGTCCCGCGTGTTCACAATGTTCAACCTCTGCTTCAGTTCACGGGGTTTCTGCTCCTCTTTACTTTGAACTTTCCAAAAAAAATCTGCGGAAATAAAAAAACCCAATCGCTAATGGTCAGTGACAAGGCTGAAATCCAACCTCTGAATCATAAAGTGAGATGGAAGAATGACAGAGCGTCAAACAGGAACAAGAGCTGGGACTGCTCGCTCGATATTGCACCGTCTCACATTCCCCTCAGTCGGCGGCTGCTTTGAGTTGAGCTGTTGAGGGGACCGTGAGATGAAGTCCCGCTCCGGGACAATTTAATGCTTGTGGAGCCTCAGAAGTTGGAACTCGCTGAGCTCAAAAAGCGTCATTCAACTTTCCGTGGGTAATTCTGGTGAAAAATTATTTAGGAAGATGCTGAGAGTTGAACCCAGGACCTCAACACATGCAAAACATGCGCTCTATCACTGAACTAAATCCCCAGATTATAGAAACCTCTCACCAAGGAAAGAAGAACTGATTGTCCTCATTTTATGAGGCCACCCGTGGTGGGTGTGCACTCCGCTCACTGCATTTTACTGGAGAAATAATCAATTTATATTATGTAACTATCCCCCACTCACTGCATTTTACTGGAGAAATAATCAATTTATATTATGTAACTATCCCCCACTCACTGCATTTTACTGGAGAAATAATCAATTTATATTATGTAACTATCCCCCACTCACTGCATTTTATGCCTGAGAGACACCTTGATTTAATGAACCTTCAGTCCCTTTATCTCCATGTCTTTTAGACATTATGCTATCACAGCACATTCCTCCCTTAGGTCTGTTCATTCCCACTTTACTGTTGTCAGCATCCTTTTAGTTTTAACTGCAAACTTGACTATAATAACCATCATGCATCCTTCTCGGCCCACCAGCACTTTCTTATTGAATACACGTTACATGGTTCATTCTATATTAATACACAGTACAGTTTACATTTATAGATACATAGATTCACAGTACATTTTGTTCTACTTCTACTATTGATTATAATTATACTAAATTCTATCTGTTAATGGGTTAATCCTTACACGTTGTTCTTCCTGACTCGAAACACCATAGTTCAATCCTGGATGTGATTAACTGCAGAATCCAACCCCTGCAGTCACTTGTGAACTCGCTGGTGTCTCAGCACATGTGATGACTGAGTGAATCCCTTCCCACACACGGAGCAGGTGAACAGTCTCTCCACAATGTGCGTGAGTTGATGTGTCAGCAGTTCATTTCTGCTTTTAAAGCTCTTCTCAAAGTTACTGCATTAAAAGATCACTCAATAGTGTGAACAAGTTGATGTCTCAGAAGGTCAGATGAATTTGTGAATCCCTTCCCACACATGGAGCAGGTGAACAGTCTCTCCCCAGTGTCAGTGTGTTGGTGTTTCAGATCATTTGTTTTAAAGCCCTTCTCACAGTCAGAACATTTCAGAGGTCTCTTATCAGAGTGAACTCGCTGGTGTCTCAGCAGGTGTGATGACCGAGTAAATCTCTTCTTACACAGGGAGCAGGTGAACGGCCTCTCCCTAACGTGAGTGTGTCGATGTCTTCACAATTTGTATCTGCATTTAGAGCTCTTCGTGCAGTCAGAACATTCAAAAGGTCTCTCCCCAGTCTGAACAAGTTGATGTTTCAGCAGGGAGGATGAATGAGTGAATCTCTTCTTACACACGGAGCAGGTGAACGGCCTCTCCCCAGTGTGAACTCGCTGGTGTGACAAAAGTTGTGATGACAGTGTGAATCTCTTCCCGCACACGGAGCAGGTGAACGGCCTCTCCCCAGTGTGAGTGCGTCGATGAGTTTCCAGCTCTGAAGGGTAATTGAATCCCTTCCCACAGTCCCCACATTTCCACGGTTTCTCCATGGTCCGGGTGTCCTTGTGTCTCTCCAGGTTGGACGATCAGTTGAAGCCTCGTCCACACACAGAACACGTGTACGGTTTCTCCCCGCTGTGAACGGTGTGATGTTTTTTCAGGCTGTGTAACTGGTTAAAGCTCTTTCCACAGTCAGTGCACTGGAACACTCTCACTCGGGTGTGTGTGTCTCGGTGCTTTTCCACTCACACTGATGTTTGAAATCTTCTCCCACAGATAGAACAGACAAACATTTCTCCTTCCACATTCAAAGGCCGATGATATTCAGGTTCTGATGAATCGAGTGACTCTGTCAGATCTTGGCGTGCTGTTTGGTTTGAGTTTCCCTCTGCAAATCCTCCCCTTCTAATACCCTGCAAAAGGAGTTTATAAAAGTCATCACTGTAAGTACAGGATAGAAATTCAGAACAGACACTTCTAGTGTCTACAAAACATTCTTTCCTCTATTGTGCCTCAAAGCTGTAAATCCCCGTCCCACACACTCTCCCTCCTCCCTCTGCTGCAATCCAAACCCATCGCATCATCTTTCAGTGGCCCTCAACCATGAGTGAAAGGTTGAGAGAGTGAATGTGTGAGAGTGAAAGGGTGAGAGAGTGAAAGGGTGAGAGAGTGAATGTGAGAGAGTGAATGTGAGAGAGTGAGTGTGAGAGTGTGTGAGAGAGTGAGTGTGAGAGAGAGTGAGTGTGAGAGAGTGAATGTGAGTGAGTGTGAGAGAGAGTGAGTGTGAGAGAGTGAATGTGAGTGAGTGTGAGAGAGAGTGAGTGTGTGAGTGTGAGAGAGTGAATGTGAGTGAGTGTGAGAGAGTGAGTGTGAGAGAGTGAATGCGAGACATTGAATGTGAGAGAGTGAATGTGAGTGTGAGAGTGAGTGTGAGAGAGTGAATGTGAGTGAGCGTGAGAGTGAATGTGAGAGTGTGAATGTGAGAGAGAGTGAGTGTGAGAGTGAGTGTGAGGGAGTGAGTGTGAGAGAGTGAGCGTGAGAGTGTATGTGAGAAAGTGAATGTGAGAGTGAGTGTGAGAGAGAGTGTGAAAGAGTGAATGTGAGAGAGTGAGTGTGAGCACAGCAGTGGGCTCGGTGTGGAGAATGAAGTGGGGCAGGTGGAGCATGTTTCAGTGGGGCAGCAGTGATCATAATCTCATTCGGTTTGGAACAGTTATGGAAAAGGACAGGGGACAGTCAAATGTGAAAATTCTTAACTGGAGGAGGGCAAATTCCAGTGAGTTAAAAAGGGATCTTGTCCGTGTGGATTGGAATCAAAAATTGGCAGGTAGAACAGTAATTGAACAATGGGAGGCCTTCAAGGAGGAGTTGGTTTGGGTACAGAGTAGACAGATTCCCACGAGGAGGAAAGGAACCGCATCCAAAGCTCGAGCTCGGATGAATAAAGATATAGAGATCACCATTGCTCCTTCATTTACAGACGATCACTGACCGATCACCATTTCTGCTTCATTTGTAGACGCTCCCTGACAAATCACATATCTCCTTCATTTACAGATGCTCCCTGACCAATCACATATCTCCTTCATTTACAGACGCTCCCTGACTGATCACCAGTTCTTCAATTACAGATGCTCCCTGACCAATCACCACTTCTCCTTCATTGGCAGAAGCTCCCTGACCGATCACCATTTCTTCTTCAATTGCAGACGCTCCCTGATCGATCACCATTTTCCTTCATTTACAGACGCTCCCTGACCGATCCCCATTTCTCCTTCATTTACAGACGCTCCCTGACTGATCCCCATTTCCCCTTCATTTCCCGGCGGGTAGTGAGGGGGGGATAATGTTCACTGTTTTATATTCGGGTCTGGGGCCGCACTCGGGGTTTGTAAAGCCTGAGCCTGGGCCTGAGCCCGGACCCGGGCCCCGGGGTTTATTGAGCCTCTTGCTCCGATCCTCTGACCTGCACCGAACGCGCTCCTCCCGCAGCCTCGACTGGCCGCGCATGCTCAGGACACACTGACCGATAATGAGTCACTATTGCGCCTGCGCTGTGGACTCCACTGATTCAGATAGGGCACAATCTGAACCGCGCTGCATGCTGGGTGATGCAGCCGCCATTAATGATCATAATATCAGGCCGAAAAACAAAGACATTGGAAGCAGGGAGAGCGCGTTTGGACCAAGGAAAATAAAATAAACTGAAACCCCAGCGCTTCGAGCCATTAAAACCGGCACAAACACACAGCATAGAAGCCCTCCCCCCTCCACCCCGAATTTGGTGAACTCCAGAAAAAAAAATTTCAGTGACTTTTATTAATTTCGTTTTATTAACTGAAGGGTTCAATTTATGTTTATTTTCCAAATGCACCTCGGGACCGCCAGTCTCACCATTCATCCCGCCTGGCGATTAAGGAGAGATCCGGACCAATAGGAGGAGCGGAAATTTATAGGCATTTCATATAACTCGTGGGGTGTTGCAGGGATCAGTACTGTGGCTCAATTATTTACAATGTATATCAATGACTTGGATGGAGGAACAGAGTGTCTTGTGGCCAGATTTGCTGATGATGCAAAGATAGGTGGAATAGCAAGTTGCAATGAGGACACAACGTGTCTGCGAAGGGATGTTGCCTGGTTAAGCGAATGGGCAAAAATTGGCAGATGGAATATAATGTGGGAAAATGTGAAGTCATCCACTTTGGGAGGAAAAAAATATTTTGCTTTTTTATTTGAATGGAGAAATACTACAAAATGCTGCAGTACAGAGGGATCTGGGTTTCCTCGTGCAAGAAAGACACAATTCAACATACAGGTGCAGCAGGTAATCCGGAAGGCAAACGGAATATTGGCTTTTATGTCTCGGGGGATGGAGTATAAAAGCAGTGAAGTCATGCTACAAATGTACAGGGTGCTGGTGAGACCACAACTGGAGTACTGCGTACAGTTCTAAGGAAGGACATACTTGCATTTGAGGCAGTTCAGAGAAGGTTCACTAGGTTGATTCCGGGTATGAAAGGGTTGTCTTATGATGAAAGTTTGAAGAGGCTGGGTCTATACTCAATGGAGTTTAGAAGAATGAGAGGAGATCCAATTGAAACAGACAAGATTCTGAGGGGACTCGATAGCGTAGATGCTGAGAGGATGTTACCCCTCATGGGGGAATCTAAAACTAGGGGGTACAGTCTCAGAATAAGGGGTCACCCGTTTAAGACGGAAATGAGGAGGAATTTCTTCTCCCAGAGCGTCGTGAGTCTTTGGAATTCTTTACCCCAAAAAGCTGTGGAGGCTGAGTCATTGAATACATTGAAGTCTGAGTTAGACAAATTTTTGATCAGCAAGGGAGTCAAAGGATATGGGGAAAGGGCGGGAAAGTGGAGCTGAGGTAAAAATCAAATCAGCCATGATCTCATTAAATGGCGCAGCAGGCTCGAGGGGCCGAATAGCCTACTCCTGCTCCTATCTCTTATGTTGTTATGGTAAATTGACTGGACGGCTGTGCGGACAGTTGGTCCTCCAACCAATCGGAGTGTGTGAGGGGCGGGAGTTGCGCCACTGAATGGGCGTTTCTAAGTCCAGATATCCGTCATTGTCTGAAGCATCATTTTTTAAAAGTAATTTATCTTAAGCTCCAGGAGAAAACTCGACCTTTCTGTTGTGGCTTGAAACAGATGAAACCAGATGAAGTGGAGCAAATATTTCAACATTTATTAGAAAAACACATTAATTAAGAACAGCCAACATGCATAATTTGAGATATCTCAATTCTACTGATAAAGGGAATGTAGTGGATGTTGTGTTGATGGATTGTGAAAAGGTGTTTGATAAGATGACGGACAGGAGGCTTGTTGATAAAATTAATACCCACGATATTAAAATGAATGCGGCAGTGTGGATAGGAAGTTGTGTAAAGGGCAGAAAACAGAGAGTAGTGGTTAATGGATGTTCTTCAGACTGGAGGGATGTAAACAGTGGTGTCTCCCAGGGTCAGTGTTGGGACCATTGCTCTTCTCAATATAGAGAATGATCTCAGCTTGGGTATGTGGGACACAAGGTGAAAATCTCGAGATGACTTCAACGTTGGCAGCGTGGGGAACTGTGACTTCATTGTAATGTGCACAGGTTCGTAAACAGGCAGGTGAAATTTAATGCAGAGAAAAGTGACGTGATACATTTTGAGAGGAAGAAAAATGAGATGAAATGTACACTAAATGGTCAAAGTTTAAAATTAGAGGAGCAGAGAGACTTAGGGATGGAAGGTTCTAAATAATGCATTGTCTTATTAATTAACAAGTCTGAGAGTCAGCAACTTTAATACATTATTGAGAAATATATGAGCAAATTCTCTTTCCTGTACTGTACCAGAGTAAACATGCAAATCCCCGTGTACACGAGATGATCCCGCTGGATGGAACCTCAGGCACCCTGAGCTTGATCTCCGGTGTCTCCAGTCCTGACTGTCCCTTACATCAGTATCCCCTCACTTTTATACTGTGTTGTGATCCATCTCTGTCACTGGAGCTGGAACTTTCCCAGTCTGTGGTTTACAAGGACACATTGCTTGGTTCCCAGCAGTTATTTATCTTCAGTAGCGTTCTCATGATCACTGAACTACCCTGCTTACTGTTAATTAGACTCATAGAATCAAAGAAATTCATGGTACAGAAAGAGGCCATTCGGCCCATCATATCTGTGCCGGCCGAAAAAGCGCTATCCAGCTTAATCCCACTTTCCAGCTCTTGGCCCATAGCCTTGTAGCTTCCGGCAGTTCAAGTATTCTTAAAATGCGATGAGAGTGTCCGCCTCAACCACCCTTTCAGGCAGTCAGTTCCAGACCCCCACAACCCTTGGGTGAAAGAATTTCTCCTCAGTTCCCCACTAAACCTTCTACCAATCACTTTAAATCTATGCCCCTGGTTATTAACCTCTCTGCTAAGAGAAGTGGGTCCTTCCAATCCACGCTATCTGGGACCCTCATAATTTTGTTCACCTCAATTAAATCTGCCTTCAGTCTCCTCTGTTCCAAAGAAAACAACCCCAGCCTATCCAATCTTTCCTCATAGCTAAAATTCTACAGTCCAGGCAACATCCTTGTAAATCTTTCTTGCCTTGTATAAAATGTCTGCTATTTGAAAGTCGTGACATTGATCAAAGTCCATGTTAAGTTTTCTTGCCATTTGTGTCAAGATTTGGAAAAGATCTGCTGCCTGATACTTTAAATATTGCCGACCTTTAACTGTAGCTCACAGTGTCTGAACAGTCACTGTTATCATTATCCTTTTATGTATCTCCTTGTACTCCACCTCCTTAACAGCACAAGCTGATCACAGCAATGTTTTCTTCAAATGGAATCCCAATGTGAAAAAATGCACAATTTCAAAGCGAAGCATCATGTGCAAGATTGGAAGGAGAGTGCGAGTGGAGATAATGGGCTTGGATCAGTGATCCCTTGAGCATTAAGACATTCATTATCTGAAAGAAGCCCGGAGATGAGATTTTTGTCTATATTTATCAGTATAGAAAAGAAGGGAGTTGAAATCCTTTTGTCTATTCATCCTGCTATCGACAAAATCCTCTCAATGCCCAGCATCTTTCTTTCCAACTCCCTGCTCTCTGCAGGGAAGGATTGGTTTCATTAATTCTCTGTGTTTTCAGCAAACATCTCATTCACCTCGCAGATCTGGCCGTGTCTTCTACTTATAAGTCATCCCATCATGTTAGCAACTCAAGATAAGCTGTTTTATGTTGATGGAATGCATTTGAGTCAGTTTTCTAGATCAATATGTCGAGGAATCAACAAGGGAACAGGCTATTTTAGATCTAGTATTTTGTAATGAGACAGGGTTAATTAGTAATCTTATATTAAATGATCCTCTGGGGAACAACCATCATAATATGATAGAATTTCACATTGAGTTCGAAAGTTTGAGAGTGATGTCATTAAGTCGGAAACTAGGGTCTTAAATTTAAACAAAACCAATAACGTAGTTATGAGGATTGAGTTGGCTAAGGTAGTTTGGGAAATTAGATTAAAAATATGATGATAGACAAGCAATAGTGAACATTTAAAGAAATAATTTATAATTCCTCAACAAAATTACATTCCCTTGAGGGTTAAAAACTCCACCGGAAAAGTGGTCCAACCTTGGTTAATTGGAGAAATTAATGATATTTTAGGTTAAAAGAGGCTTATAATGTTGCCAAAAAGAATAGTAAGCCTGAGGATTAGGAGAGTTTTAGAAATCAGCGAAGGATGACCAAGAAATAGATAAATATGTATAAAGGAAGAGATTAGCGAAAGTAAACATGGGTCCCTTGGAGACAGAGACAGGAGAATTTATAATGGAGAATAAGGAAATGAAAGAGATGTTAAACAAGTATTTTGTATCTGTCTTCACAGTAGAGGACACAAAAATCATACCAGAAGTATTAGGGAACCAAGGTTCTAATGAGAGTGAGGAACCTGAAGCAATTAAGATTAGTAATGAAAAAGTACTGGAGAAATTAATGGGACTAAAAGCTGACAAATTCATTGGCCCTGATGGCCTACATCCTAGGGTTTTAAAAGAGGTGGCTGCAGAGAAAGTGGATGCATTGGTTTTATCTTCCAGAGTTCCCATGATTCTAGAAAGGTCCCCGTGGATTGGAAGGTAAGAAATGTAACCCCTCTATTCATAGAATTACATAGATAGAATTACAGCACAGAAACAGGCCATTCGGCCCAACAGGCCTATGCCAGTGTTTATGCTCCACATGAGCCTCCTCCCTCCCTACTTCATCTCACCCTATCAGCATATCCTTCTATTCCTTTCTCCCTCATGTGTTTATCCAGCTTCCCCTTAAATGCATCTGCTATTCGCCTCAACTACTCCTTGTGGTTGCGAGTTCCACATTCTCACCGCTCTCTGGGTAAAGAAGTTTCTCCTGAATTCCCTTATTGGATTTATTAGTGACTGTCTTATATTTATGGTCCCTAGTTCTGGTCTCCCCTGCAGACATAAGGGTCAACCACATAGCACAGAACAGGAGTCATAAGTCGGCCAGAGAGTAGATGTGGCAAGTTGCCCTTCCCTGAACTAGTTGGGTTCGTATGACAACCCACGGTTTGTTTTCTGGTGCTGTCTAATGAAGCACCAGATTTATTGAAGTCAATTTCACAACTTGTCATGGTGTAATTTGAGCTCATTATTCCCGGCTGCTAGTCCAATCACACAATCACTACACTACTGTACCCATAATAGTGTCCTTTGAACGGGAACTTAATAATTCGAGAAAGGAGGGTGAGAGAAAACAGGGAACTACAGGCCATTTCGCCTGTAGCAGGGAAAATGCTAGAATCTATTACTAGGGACGTGGTAAAAGGGCACTCAGAAAATGATAATACGATTAGGCACATGAAACACGGTTTTATGAAAGGGAAAATTGTGTTTGACAACTCTATTAGAGGTTTTGAGGGTTTAGATAGCAGGGTAGATAAGGGAGAACCAGTGGATGCAGAATACTTGGATTTTCAAAAGGCATTCGATAAGGTGCCACACAAGGTTGTGACACAAGATTAGGGTTCATGGGATTGTGGGTAATATATTAGCATGGTTTGGGGATTTGATGACGGACAGAAAACAGGAAGTGGGAATAAAGAGGTCATTTTGGGGTTGGCAGGTTGTAACTAGTGGGGTGCCGTGAAGATCAGTGCTTGGGCCTCAGATATTTACAATCTATATTAATGACTTAGATGAGGGGACCGAGTGTAATGTATCCAAGTTTGCTGACGATACAAAACTAGGTGGGAAAGTAAGCTGTGAGGAGGACGCAAAGAGGATGCAAAGTGATACAGACAGGTTAAGTGAGTGGGCTAGAAGTTGCCAAATGAAGCATAAAGTGGGGAAATGTGAGATTATTCACTTTGGTTGGCAGAATCGAAAAGCAGAATATCTTTTAAAATGTAAGAGACTACGAAGTGTTGGTATTCAGAGGGATTTGTGTGTCCTTGTACACGGATCACAGAAATTTAACATGCAGGTGCAGCAAGCAATTAGGAAAGTAAATAGTATCTTGGCCTTTATTGCGAGATGGTTGGAGAACAAGGATAAGGAAGTCTTGCTGCAATATCGGGCTTTGGTGAGACCACATCTGGAGTGCTGTGTACAGTTTTGATCTCCTTACTTGTGGAACGATACACTTGCCTTAGAGTGGGTGCTAAAAAGTTTGGCTAGGTTAACTCCTGGGGTGAGAGGGTTGTCCTGTGAGGAGAGATTGAGTAGAATGGGCCGATATTCTCTGGAGTTTAGAATAATGAGGTGATCTCATTGAAACATATAAAATTCTAAAAGGACTTGACAGTGTAGATGCTGGGAGGCTGTTTCCCCTAGCTGGAGAGTCTAGAACTAAGGGTTATAATGTCAAGATAAGGAGTCGGACATTTAGGACAGATATGAGGAATAATTTCTTCATTGAGAGGGTTGTGAATCATTGGAATTCTGTACCCCAGAGGGCTGTGGATGCTGAACCATTGAGTATTTTCAAAACTGAGATCGATGGATTTTTGGGTGCCATTAATTTATGGATTGGCGGAGCAGGCTCGAGGGACTGAATGGCCAACTCTTGCTCCTTTCGCTGATGTTGGTCCGCTGGAAAAGCAGAACTTGCCAGCTGTTTTAAAACTTTTAGCCTGAACAGGGACTTGAACCCTGGACCCTCAGATCACTACCTGTTTTAAAAGTCTGATGCTCTACCGACTGAGCTATCCAGGCTCGCTATATGATTGGTTTCCATCATACAGATTCATGGTGGGACTCTGAATTATCCCTGTCGCTGTCGAATTCGGGGGAGTATCTCTTTTATACAATTCTCAGCAATGTGTTGAGGAGAATCCTTGTTTCTGTTGAACATGATGTAAGAAACATGGACAGCGAACTTGTGATTTTACAATTCTTCTTGTTTGTACAAAATGTCTTGTCATTCGTTCGCAGCAATTAAAAAAAACACTTTACCCAATGGCTCAAAAGCTAAACTTGTTCCACACGGGAGCTGGGAAAGGCCTCTCGACATTTCAGCCGATCAACAATTGAAAGCTGAATAATTTCACCCGTTACACCGTGACACCAGGCAGCAGATTTGCCTCCCGAATTTTCCCTACACGACACTTCAAACCGATGAATCCCTGCTTCACGGAAAGAAGAATTGTGTGTTTGGTTCTTTAGATTTAAAGATGTCGTGCCGGCCGCTTTACCATTTCAGCTCTCGCCAATCGCCCCCTCTCCCTCCTATAAACAAATAAACTCTCACCTGCTATTGCAAGAGGGGAGGTCAGAGGAGTCTCAGTGCCCACATGGGGACATGAAGAAGTCGATGTGTTATGGAACCGGTTGTACCTTGAACTCCAGTCAAAATGTTTAGAAGGTTCAACTACTTTAGATGGCGCTGGAGCTCACAACCCCAGCATTTCTCGAGTGTATAATTATTGTAGAAATAACGCGCGCTGACCGATTGCTCCACTGGAGCCGCGCACGGTCTGTGTCCCCAGTGCTCCCATCAAACAGCTTCATCCTCGGTCTCTCAATTATCGCTTCCTGATCTTTCCCACACAGAAGCCTCCAACCAAGAGGCGATTCGTTAAACATCCGCAGTGACCTTTAAAAGCCGTGGAATCTGAAACAAAACTCCAGACGATAAGAACTTTTAATTATATTATTATTAACTTAAGGACAATTATTTTCATGGTACTTTAAGGAAGATTTGGGTAAATTGGGAGCTGAAATTATGAAACTCTCTCTGGGCTGTCGTTGATTGGAGAGATGGGCGTTATTTCATTTGAAAACCGAGGCTCGGAACTTCCTGATGGAGAAGTGTGAGAGAAGATTGTGGTTAGTGGCAGTTGCCGGGGAGATCGAGAGGAGAGGGAGAAAAGTCAAAGTCACAGCTGTGACAGCTCAAGTGCTCTGCTTATCTGTAGTATTTAGAAAGTAATGTACAGTACAGGGCAAACCGATTTGGTATCAGTTAGCAAAAATATTAAAAGACACGGGTTTAAAGGCGAATTTGTGAAGAGGGAACTGATTTAACCGCCAGACCAAAATCATTCCACATGAATCTGAAGCATCTTGGGGAAAATGGCAGTGCGAACTGTAATGTTCATGTCATGACTTGAAAGACCCTCCAATTACCGACAGTATCTTTGAACGAGTTGTGCAGCAAAACCGCGATAGAAGCCGCTTTGCATTCGTCAAACGTGTTGGTGACGATATTGAAACATAGGAACAGGAGTAGGCCATTCAGCCCCTCGTGTCTGCTCCGCCATTAAATAAGATCATGGCTGATCTGTGATCTAACTCCATATACCTGCCTTTGGCCCATATCCCTTAATACCTTTGGTTGCCAAAAAGCTATCTGTCTCACATTTAAATTTAGCAATTGAGCTAGTATCAATTGCCGTTTGCGGAAGAGAGTTCCAAACTTCTACAACCCTTCGTGTGTAGAAATGTTTTCTAATCTCACTCCTGAAAGGTCTGGCTCTAATATTTAGACTGTGCCCCCTACTCCTAGAATCCCCAACCAGCGGAAATAGTTTCTCTCTATCCACCCTATCTGTTCCCCTTAATATCTTATAAACTTCGATTAGATCACCCCTTAACCTTCTAAACTCCAGAGAATACAACCCCAATTTGTGTAATCTCTCCTCGTAACTTAACCCTTGAAGTCCGGGTATCATTCTAGTAAACCTATGCTGCACTCCCTCCAAGGCCATTATGTCCTTCCGAAGGTGCGGTGCCCAGAACTGCTCACAGTACTCCAGGTGCGGTCTAACCAGGGTTTTGTATAGCTGCAGCATAACTTCTGCCCCCTTGTACTCTAGTCCTCTCGATATAAAGGCCAGCATTTCATTAGCCTTCTTGATTATTTTCTGCACCTGTTCATGACACTTCAACGGTCTATGTACCTGTACCCCAAAGTCCCTTTGGACATCCACTGTTTTTACCTTTTTACCATTTAGAAAGTACCCTGTTCTATCCTTTTTTGATCCAAAGTGGATGACCTCACATTTGCCTACATTGAATTCCATTTGTCACAGTTTTGCCCATTCACCTAATCTATCAAAATCCCTTTGTAATTTTATATTTTCATCTACACTGCTTACAATGCCAGCAATCTTTATGTCATCGGCAAACTTAGATATGAGACTTTCTATGCCTTCATCCAAGTCGTTAATAAATATTGTGAATAATTGAGGCCCCAAGACAGATCCCTGCGGGACTCCACTAGTCACATCCTGCCAATGTGAGCACCTACCCATTATCCCTACTCTCTGTCGCCTTTCGCTCAGCCAACTTCCGAACCAAGTCCGTACTTTTCTCTCGATTCCATGGGCTTCTATCTTATCTAACAGTCTCTTACGTGGGACTTTATCAAATGCCTTTTGGAAGTCCATATAAATAACACCCGTTGACATGCCCCTTACCACTACTTTAGTCACCTCTTCAAAAAAATCAATTGGGGTTGATTAGGGTCGATTTCAATTATTTGAAATCTCTCCACGTGACCCGAAAATTGATGGCAAAATCGAGTTTTTCCTGTAAGTCCTGAATTGAAGGGAAAGGCGCAACAAGCATGTTGGAAAAATGAAAAGCAGAAACTGTGGATGAAACTTGCACGACTGAAAATCCCTGTATGTTGGAAGACTCAGTCCCCAGTGGTGGAGAGGATTGGGATTTCAAGCTGTCTCACAGCTCACACACACACCATTGGCTCATTTAATCACCATCAACAACTGGAATACATCAACACTTAATCTTCTATACACAAGGAAATACACACCTTTCCTATGCAATTTTTCCGTATAATTTAACCATTTTAGCCCTGGTATCATTCTGGTGAATCTGCGCTGCACCCCCTCCAAGACCAATATATCCTCCCTGAGGTGTGGTGCTTAGTACTGAATGCAGTGCTCCAAATGTGGTCTCAGCAGAGTTGATATAACGATTTGTGCACGTATAACCCCAGGTCCCTCTGTTCCTCCAACCCTTTTAGAATTGTGCCCTCTAGTTTATATTGCCTCTCCTCGTTTTTCCTACCGAAATGCATCACCTCGCATTGTTCCGTGTTAAACTTCATCTGCCACGTGTCTGTCCATGCCACCAGCGTGTCCATATCCTCTTCAAGTCTATCCTCCTCACTGTTCTCTACCCTTCCAAGTTTTGTGTCATCTGCAAATTTTGATATTGTACCCTTTACTCCCAAGTCCAAGTCATTAATATCTATCAAGAAAAGTAGTGGTCCCAGCACCGACCCCTATGGAACACCATTGCCCACCTCCCTCCAGCCCGAAAATCAACCGTTCATCACAACTCTCTGTTTCTTGTCATTTAGCCAGTGCTGCATCCATGTTGCTATTGCCCCCTGTATTCAATGGGCCGTAATCTTGATAGCACGTCTGCCACGTAGCACTTTATCAAACGCTTTTTGAAAGTCCATATACACCACGTCAACTGCATTGACCTCATCTACCCTCTCTGTTACCTCATCAAACAACTCTATCAAGTTGGTTAAACACGATTGGCCTTTAACAAATCCGTGCTGGAATTCCCTAATCAATCCACACTCGTCCAAGTGACTGTTAATTCTATCCCCGATTATCATTTCCAAATCTTTCCCCATCACCGAGCTTAAACTGACTGGCCTATAGTTGCTGGGTTTATCTTTACACCCTTTTTTTGAACAAGGTTGTAACCTTTGCAATTCTCCAGTCCTCTGGCACCATTCCCATGTCGAAGGATGTCTGGAAGATTATGGACAGTATCTCTGCAATTTCCCCCTTTACTTCCCTCAGCATCCTCGGGTATATCCCATCCGGACCAGGTGACTTATCTATTTTAAGTACAGCAAGCCTTTCTAGTACCTCTTCTTTCTCATTTTTTAGCCCATCCAGTATCTTAACTATATATTCCTTTATCGAGAATCTGGCAGCATCTTCTTCCTTGGTAAAGAACAATGCAAAGTACTCATTTAGTACCTCAGGCCATGCCCACTGCCTCCATGCGTAGATCTCCTTTATGGTCCCTAATCGTCCCCACCCCTCCTCTTACTACCCGTTTACTGTTAACATGTCTGTAGAAGACTTTTTGATTCCCTTTTATGTTTTCCGCTATTCTTATGCTCTCTCTTTGCCCCTCTTATTTCCTTTTTCACTTCCCCTCTGAACTTTCTATATTATCTCTGGTTGGCACTTGTGTTATCAACCTGACACCTGTCATACGATACTTTTTCCCGCTTCATCTTACTCTCTATTTCTCTTATTATCCAGGGAGCTCTGGCTTTAGTTGCCCTACCTTTCTACCTCGTTGGAATGTACCTTCTCTATCCCCGAATCATCTTCTTAAAAGGCGCCCACTGTCCAATTATAGTTTTGCCTGACAATCTTTAATTCCAATTTACCGGGGCCAGATCTGATCTCATCCCACTGAAATTGACCCTCCTCCAATTGAGTACTTTTACTTTAGAGTGGACAGAGTCCATTTCCATAGATAGTCTAATCCTTATGATACTGATCGCTGCTCCCTAAATGCTCCCCCACTGACACTTGCTCCACTTGGCCCGCCTCATTCCCTTGCACCAAGTCCAGCAATGCCTCCTTCCTCAGTGGGCCAGAAACGTACTGGTCGAGAAAGTTATCCTGAACACATTTCAAAAATTCTTCCCCTTCTTTGCGCCTTATATTATTGTTATCCCAGTCTATATTAGGATAGTTGAAATCACCTGTTATCACTGCTCTGTGGCTTTTGCAACTCTCTGTAATTTCCCTGCAAATTTGCTCCTCTATATCGGTCCCACCAGCTGGTGGCCGATAGAATACACCAAGTAGTGTAATCGGACCTCGATTGTTCCTTAACTCGAACTCAGTACCCAGTAGAAATCCCCTCGTTCCTGGGAACTTTGTATTAAGCAGAAGTTAGCAGCAAAAAGTGTTCGTGGTGGGACTGAGAAATGCTGAAACAGCCGGCACCCTGTAAAACAGAGCTCCAAGTATCGGTTTAAATAAAGTCCTGAACTGACAGAGCGGCGGGCAGATGAGGATTGAATTAAATCCCAATTCACTGAATCTAAACAAGGTTTAAATAAGTGAATCTGTCAGGAGTGGGATTCCTGAGCTTGTGTGTGAGCTGAAACTGGATCGGTCCCGTTCTGTAAAGACTGAATGGCAGGCGGCTCCCAGACAGGGCTCAGGCCGGGACTGGCAGCTCTCCGCTGGGAACGGCTGGATTGGAGAGCGGGGCTCCTGCGGTGTTGCTGCTGCTGCTTCCGCCTCTTCGAGTCCCTGTGGCGGTCGGTACCGATCTCCCTCCTATGGATCCGGCTCCAGGTGGGCGCTGTGGACCTCGTGGCGCAACGGTAGCGCGTCTGACTCCAGATCAGAAGGATGCGTGTTCGAATCACGTCGGGGTCATTGCATTTTCGCAACGTTTCAGTGTCGCTCTGTTTTATCGCGGGGCAGTCTTTCAGGGATGGTCTGTTCACTGTGTGTAAAATAATATTTATCACAGAATGAACACACCACAGAAGGAGGCCATTCAACCCATCAATCCCTTACCTGCCTTTTGTAAGACCAATCCCATTAGTCCCATTCCCCGTCCCTTTCCCCGTGGCCCTGCATTTTCCCCTTCAAGTATTTATCAAATTCCTTTTTGAAAGCCACGATTGAATCTGCTTCCACCGCCCTTTCAGGCAGCACATTCCAGATCATAACTATTCGCTGCGTAAAAAAGATTTTCCTCATGTCGCCTTTGGTTCTTTTGCAAGCACCTCAAATCTGTGTCCTCTGGTTCTCGACACTTCCGCCAATGGGAACAGCTTCTCTTTATTAACTTTATCTGAACCCTTCATGACTTTGAACACTTCTATCAAATCTCCTCTGAACCTTCTCTGCTCTGAGGAGAACAACCCCAGCACGGCGTAAATGCGGTCAATTAGCTCCAATTTATTTATTTGGGCATTAAACAAAACGTGAAAGACTGGCAAGGCGGTGTGTGAACGGAGATCACTGCTTTGAGACAATAAATCCAATCACTGTGTGGGCGCTGGGTTCAAATCTCACAACTGAGAGAATTTCTGACAATGTTCATTTTGACCTGTTCGCAGAAAACCCGATTGTCGTGCGATGGAGCAGAGGATGTGAAAGAAGCTGAAAGTGGAAGTGCGGATATTAGTTTCATCACAGTGACTGGACACGTTTCCACAGGTTCGGGCCTCTCACCTTAATATTCTTTCCAGCAGAGCGGGACAGGTGATCAGAGTGACCGGGCTCCAGCGGCGCAATCGGTCAGTGCGCGGTCCTTATCTGACAGGACAGGGTCGGGAAATACCGAGGTTGTTAATTCGAGTCTCACCGAGATCAAACAATCCTTTTGCTTGTAAACATTTCGACCGGAGTTGAAGGTATAATTAGTTTGTTCCAAAATGCATCTTATTTGAATTGCCATGTGGTTCCTCCGGATTACGCTGTTGCAATCGCAGATGAGATGTTCAGTATTACTTGTTTACAGGAGGGAGGCTGCGGTTTTGGAGACACAAACTATGATTTTGATCCATCTACAAATTGTGGGATTTAACTGGAGTTTTAAACCAGCGCCTTAGACGCTCAGCCAGGATACTTTCCATCCTGCACTTCAGGAGCTAGTTTTACAGGAATAGAATTACTACAAGCAATAATTCTACCCCTGCAGCACCAATGCTCACACGGCAGCAGGATGCATGTGTCCAGTTAGAAACCTGTCTGAAGGAACATTCAGTCTGACAGAGCCGGAAGTCCAGCAGATTGACTTTCGGTCTGAGCAGATGATGAGTCTCCTCCTTGAGAGAGTTTCGCCAATCCAGCTCAGAGTGGATTTAGAATCATAAATCCGGGTGTGACTGGAGCCACTTGTGTAAGATGAAGTGTCGGGGGCATTTTCCCGTCCTTGACGGACATTAATGATCCGGTTGCGGTTTTGCTGCAAAATTTCACTTCCCAGCTCCCGATCCGTGAACTAAAATCCAACTGTGGTGGGACTCGAACCCACAACCTTTGAATGTCTCTGGCAACCACGAAGTAGAAGTCGAACACGCTAGCCATTGCGCCACAGAGTCAGTGATGGAATTTGAAGGAGAGCGGGATCCTGTGCTGTGGTTGAGGCGGTCAGGCTGCTCCTGCTTCCGCCTCTCACATTTCGAGAGCCGCGGCGGCAGTCTGCACCGATCGCCCTCCAATGGATCCGGCTCCAGCCGCTTGTTGTGGGCCTGGTGCAAGAACAGTCGCGTCTGACTCCACATCAGAAGGCTGCGTGTTTTGAACCAGGTTGAAATCACAGCATTTTCACTGTGGCTCAGGGTCCTGCCGACTGATTTTAGATCGGGACAGTGTTTTAGCGATGGGATGTTCAGTGTTTGTGCAACAATATCAAAATTAAATTTGATACATTAATGAGCTTCTGTTCTGTTACTTTCTATTTACACCCTCTCCAGTTTTATGTAGAAACAGTTAACAATGTTTCAGGGATGTGGTGTGCAGTGTTTGTGGAATCAGTGTAATTAAATTTGATACTTTCATCTGTTCCTTCTCCAACCCAGACCCTTATCATTAGATTTGTACATTCACCCTGTTTAAAATAGGTGACTCAGTGAAATTAGCTTCCATCATACAGATTCATGGTGGGACTCTGAATTATCCCTGTCGATGTCGAATGAAGGGGAGTATCTCTTTTATACAATTTTTAGCAACGTGTTGAGGAGAATCCTTGTTTCTGTTGAACATGATGTAAGAAAAATGGACAGCGAACTTATGATTGTGCAATTCTTCTTGTTTGTACAAAATGTTTTGTCATTCGTTCGCAGCAATAAAAAATACACTTTACCCAATGGCTCAAAAGGTAAACTTGTTCCATACGGGAGCTGGGAAAGGCCTCTCGATCTTTCCGCCGATCAACAATTGAAAGCTGAATAATTTCACCCGTTACACCGTGACACCAGGCAGCAGATTTGCCTCCCGAATTTTCCCTACACGACACTTCAAACCGATGAATCCCTGCTTCACGGAAAGAAGAATTGTGTGTTTGGTTCTTTAGATTTAAAGATGTCGTGCCGGCCGCTTTACCATTTCAGCTCTCGCCAATCGCCCCCTCTCCCTCCTATAAACAAATAAACTCTCACCTGCTATTGCAAGACGGGAGGCCAGAGGAGCCTCAGTGCCCACATGGGGACATGAAGAAGTCGATGTGTTATGGAACTGGTTGTACCTTGAACTCCAGTCAAAATGTTTAGAAGGTTCAACTACTTTAGATGGCGCTGAAACTCACAACCCCAGCATTTCATACAGTTTTGGTCTCCATACTTAAGAAAAGACATACTTGCTCTCGAGGCAGTACAAAGAAGGTTCACTCGGTTAATCCCGGGGATGAGGGGGTGGACATATGAGGAGAGGTTGAGGAGATTGGGACTCTGCTCATTGGAGTTCAGAAGAATGAGAGGCGATCTTATTGAAACATATAAGATTGTGAAGGGGCTTGATCGGGTGGATGCAGTAAGGATGTTCCCAAGGATGGGTGAAACTAGAACTCGGGGGCATAATCTTAGAATAAGGGGCTGCTCTTTCAAAACTGAGATGAGGAGAAACTTCTTCATTCAGAGGGCGGTAGGTCTGTGAAATTTGCTGCCCCAGGAAGCTGTGGAAGCTACATCATTAAATAAATTAAAAACAGAAATAGACAGTTTCTTAGAAGTAAAGGGAATTAGGGGTAACGGGGAGCGGGCAGGAAATTGGACATGAATTTAAATTTGAGGTTAGGATCAGATCAGCCATGATCTTATTGAATGGCGGAGCAGGCTCGAGGGGCCGATTGGCCTACTCCTGCTCCTATTTCTTATGTTCTTATGTTCTCGAGCGTATAATTATTGTAGAAATAACGCGCGCTGACCGATTGCTCCACTGGAGCCGCGCACGGTCTGTGTCCCCAGTGCTCCCATCAAACAGCTTCATCCTCGGTCTCTCAATTATCACTTCCTGATCTTTCCCACACAGAAGCCTCCAAACAAGAGGCGATTCGTTAAACATCCGCAGTGACCTTTAAAAGCCGTGGCTTCTGAAACAAAACCCCAGACGATAAGAACTTTTAATTATATTATTATTATTAGCTTAAGGACAATTATTTTCATGCTACTTTGAGGATTTGGGTAAATTGGGAGCTGAAACTAAGAAACTCTCTCTGGGCTGTCGGTGATTGGAGAGATGGGCGTTATTTCATTTGAAAACCGAGGCTCGGAACTTCCTGATGGAGAAGTGTGAGAGAAGATTGTGGTTAGTGGCAGTTGCCGGGGAGATCGAGAGGAGAGGGAGAAAAGTCAAAGTCACAGCTGTGACAGCTCAAGTGCTCTGCTTATCTGTAATATTTAGACAGTAATGTAAAATACAGGACAAACCAGTTTGGTATCGGTTATCAAAAATACTAAAAGTCCCGGGTTCAAAGGTGGATTTGTGAAGAGGGAACTGATTTAACCGCCAGACCGAAATCATTCCCCATGAATCTGAAGCGTCTTGGGGAAAACGGCAGTGCGAACTGTTCTGTTCGTGTCATGACTTGAAAGACCCTCCAATTCCCGACAGTATCTTTGAACGAGTTGTGCAGTAAAACCGCGATTGAAGCCGCTTTGCATTCGTCAAACGTGTCGGTGACGATATTGGGGTTGATAAGGGTCGATTTCAATTATTTGAATTCTCACCATGTGACCCGAAGATTGACGGCAGAATCGAGTTTTTCCTGTAAGTCCTGAATTGAAGGGAAAGGCGCAACAAGCAAGTCGGAGAAATGAAGGGCAGAAAATGTGGATGAAACTTGCACGAGTGAAAATCCCTGTATGTTGGAAGACTCAGTCCCCAGTGGTGGAGAGGATTGGGATTTCAAGCTGTCTCACAGCTCACACACACACCATTGGCTCATTTAATCACCTTCAACAACTCGAATACATCATCACTTAATCTTCTATACACAAGGAAATACAAACCTTTTCTCTGCAACTTGTCCGCATAATTTAACCATTTTAGCCCCGGTATCATTCTGGTGAATCTGCGCTGCTCCCCCTCCAAGGCCAATATATCCTCCCTGAGGTGTGGGGCCTAGAACTGAATGCAGAACTCGAAATGTGGTCTCAGCAGAGTTTATATAACTGGAACAGAACTTCCACCCCTTTGAATTCCAGCTCCCTTAAGATAAAGGCTAAAGTTCCATTGGCCTTTTGAATTATTTTTTGTAACTGTCCACTGACATTTAGTGATTTTGTACTTGGACCCGTAAACATCTTTCCTCCTCCACAGTTCCCAGCTTCTCACCAGTTAGAACATATTCTGATCTATCTTGCTTAGGTCCAAAGTTCACACTTCCCCATATTGAAAGTTTGAACAGACTGGGGCTCTTTACCAGAGGAAAGAGAAGACTGAGGGGTGACCTGATGTGGGACTTTAAGGTTATGCAAGGGTTTGATAGGTCAGATGTAGATAAGGTGTTTGCAATTTTGGCGGTGAGGACTCCAAAACCTTTTTTTATATTCGTTCGTGGGATGTGGGCGTCGTTGGCGAGGCCGGCATTTATTGCCCATCCTTAATTGCACTTGAGAAGGTGGTGGTGAGCCGCCTTATTGAACCACTGCAGTCCATGTGGTGAAGGTTCTCCCACAGTGCTGTTAGGAAGGGAGTTCCAGGATTTTGACCCAGCGACGATGAAGGAACGGCGATATATTTCGAAGTCGGGATGGTGTGTGACTTGGAGGGGAACGTGCAGGTGGTGTTGTTCCCATGTGTCTGCTGCTCTTGTCCTTCTAGGTGGTAGAAATCGCGGGTTTGGGAGGTGCTGTCGAAGAAGCCTTGGCGAGTTGCTGCAGTGCATCCTGTGGATGGTACACACACTGTGCACCGGAGGTGAAGGGAGTGCATCTTTAGGGTGGTGGACGGGATGCCAATAAAGCGGGCTGCTTTTTCCCTGATGGTGTCGAGCTTCTTGAGTGTTGTTGGAACTGCACTCATCCAGGCAGGTGGGGAATATTCCATCACACTCCTGACTTGTGCCTTGTAGATGTCGGAAAGGCTTTGGGGAGTCAGGAGGTGAGTCACTCACCGCAGAATACCCAGCCTCTGACCTGCTCTCGTAGCCACAGTATTTATATGGCTGGTCCAGTTAAGTTTCTGGTCAATGGTGACCCCCAGGATGTTGATGGTGGGGGATTCGGCGATGGTAATGCCGTTGAATGTCAAGGGAGGTGGTTAGACTCTCTCTTGTTGGAGATGGTCATTGCCTGGCACTTATCTGGCGCGAATGTTACTTGCCACTTATCAGCCCAAACCTGGATGTTGTCCAGGTCTTGCTGCATGCGGGCTCGGACTGCTTCATTATCTGAGGGGTTGCGAATGGAACTGAACACTGTGCAGTCATCAGCGAACATCCCCATTTCTGACCTTATGATGGAGGGAAGGTCATTGATGAAGCAGCTGAAGATGGTTGGGCCTAGGACACTGCCCTGAGGAACTCCTGCAGCAATGCCCTGGGGCTGAGATGATTGGCCTCCAACAACCACTACCATCTTCCTTTGTGCTGGGTATGACTCCAGCCACTGAAGAGTTTTCCCCCTGATTCCCATTGACTTCAATTTTACTAGGGATCCTTGGTGCCACACTCGGTCAAATGCTGCCTTGATGTCAAGGGCAGTCACTCTCACCTCACCTCTGGAATTCAGCTCTTTTGTCCATGTTTGGACCAAGGCTGTAATGATGTCTGGAGCCGAGTGGTCCTGGCTCCAAAGTGAACCCAAACTGAGCATCGGTGAGCAGGTTATTGGTGAGTAAGTGCCGCTTGATAGCACTGTCGACGACACCTTCCATCACTTTGCTGATGATTGAGAGCAGACTGATGGGGCGGTAATTGGCCGGATTGGATTTGTCCTGCTTTTTGTGGACTGGACACACCTGGGCAATTTTCCACATTGTCGGGTAGATGCCAGTGTTGTAGCTGTACTTGAACAGCTTGGCGAGAGGCGCAGTTAGTTCTGGAGCACAAGTCTTCAGCACTACAGCTGGGATAGCCTTTGCTGTATCCAGTGCACTCAGCCGTTTCTTGATGTCACGTGGACTGAATCGAATTGGCTGAAGACTGGCTTCTGTGATGGTGGGGACATCGGGAGGAGGCCGAGATGGATCATCCACTCGGCACTTCTGACTGAAGATGGTTGCAAACGCTTCAGCCTTGTCTTTTGCACTCGCGTGCTGGACTCTGCCATCATTGAGGATGGGGATTTTTGCAGAGCTTCCTCCTCCCGTTAGTTGTTTAATTGTCCACAACCATTCACGACTGGATGTGGCAGGACTGCAGAGCTTTGATCTGATCCGTTGGTTGTGGAATCGCTTAACTCTGTCTATAGCATGTTGTTTCCGCTGTTTAGCACGCATGTATTCCTGAGTTGTAGCTTCACCAGGTTGGCACCTCATTTTTAGGTACGCCTGATGCTGCTCCTGGCATGCTCTTCTACACTCCTCATTTAACCAGGGTTGATCCCCTGGCTTGTTGGTAATGGTAGAGTGAGGAATATGCTGGTCCATGAGTTGCCACAGTTTTGCCCATTCACCTAATCTATCAATATCACTTTGTAATTTTATGTTTTCATCTACACTGCTTACAATGCCAGCAATCTTTGTGTCATCGGCAAACTTAGATATGAGACTTTCTATGCCTTCATCTGAGTCGTTAAAAAATATTGTGAATAATTGAGGCCCCAAGACAAATCCCCGCGGGTCACCACTAGTCACATCCTGCCAATGTCAGTACCTACCCATTCTCCCTACTCTCTGTCGCCTTTCGCTCAGCCAACTACCTAACCAAGTCCGTACTTTTCCCTCGATTCCATGGGCTTCTATCTTAGCTAACAGTCTCTTATGTGGGACCTTATCAAATGCCTTCTGGAAGTCCATATAAATAACATCCATTGACATTCCCCTGTCCACTACTTTAGTCACTTTTTCTGGAGGTCATCCACTTTGGATCAAAAAAGGATAGATCAGGGTACTTTCTAAATGGTGAGAAGCTGGGAACTGTGGAGGGCCAGAGAGATTTAGGGGTCCGTGTAAAGAAATCACTTCGAACTAGTATAGGTAAAAAAAAACGATGATTGGGATGTTCGTAACGGCTGGTCAGCTGACTTGCTTAAAACACACCATAATGTTATAATCGTGGGTTTGATTCCTGTATGGGCTGTTAAGGGGCTTTATTTTGGGTTTTCGGAACTTTTAAAACCCAAGCTTTACAAACAGATTCACAGACAAATTCATGGGGACAGTTTTTTGAATAACATCCATTGTAACTTTACCCCTGGGCCGGAGAAACACGTCTTTCTTTTGATTTGTCTTTCTCCGGTTTGCAGAGAAATGTTTAACTCGCGGCCTGTTCCCATTAATGATCATCAGCAGCAACAGACAGACAGAGCGGGTCTGACCGCCCCGAGATGGGGAAAAGGCATCAATTCAGGACAAATGCATCAAATCAAATGTTCACCCGGCACCGAGAGAAACAAAACCAAGAGAAAAAGGCAGAAGGTAACAGAGAAATAAAAACCAAATACAGACGATAGAAATATTTCCCATCCTTGATGTCTCTCTAATCCATCCCCAATCCTTCAGTGGCGGGGATCAAATTTCTCTGTCAATAAATGCGAGAATGGACCCAAAGAAAAAGAAACTAAATAACCAAAAACTGCCGAACCCGGGATTAAACCAAGGACCTTTAAATCTTCAGTCCAATGGAATTCCAACTGAGTATTTGGACCCCAGAGCAAATGCAACTTTGCGCCATTGTCTTCCAAGAAAATATAACCTGTCCGAAGCCCTGCTCCCCCTGTTCATTACCGCACTTCATAGATAAACATCGCACTCATATATACACACCCAGAGTTCATATATAAACATCGCACTCATATATACACACCCACAGTTCATATATAAACATCGCACTCATATATACACACCCACAGTTCATATATAAACATCGCACTCATATATACACACCCACAGTTCATATATAAACATCACACTCATATATACACACCCACAGTTCATATATAAACATCGCACTCATATATACACTCCCACAGTTCATATATAAACATCGCACTCATACATACACACCCACAGTTCATATATAAACATCACACTCATATATACACACCCACAGTTCATATATAAACATCACACTCATATATACACTCCCACAGTTCATATATAAACATCACACTCATATATGCACACCCACAGTTCATATATAAACATCGCACTCATATATACACTCCCACAGTTCATATATAAACATCGCACTCATACATACACACCCACAGTTCATATATAAACATCACACTCATATATACACACCCACAGTTCATATATAAACATCACACTCATATATACACACCCACAGTTCATATATAAACATCGCACTCATATATACACACCCACAGTTTATGAAACAACAGCGCACTCATACTTACACTCCGAGTTTATAGGAGGGAGATTGGTTCCGACCGCCGCTTGGGCTCTCGGAGTGGGAGAGGCGGAAGCAGCATGGGCCGTACAAACTGTGGATCTCATTCTGAACACAAGCCGATAGATCATCCTGTGAAATTACATTGTACTTGGGTATGAGGAAGGGTAATGGGCTCTGAGAAGGGTTCAGGGAGTCTAATGGCTTCTTCGTGGCGATCCGGTGGGGCAAGGGGATCCCAGAGAGGGGAAGAGACTATTAGAGCGTATCAGAGAGTGTAAGGGGATCTTAGAGAGGCGAAGGGACTGTCAGAGTGTATCAGAGAGTGTAAGGGGATCTTAGAGAGGGGAAGGGAGTGTCAGAGGGTATCAGAGAGCGTAAGGGGATCTTAGAGAGGGGAAGAGACTATTAGAGCGTATCAGAGAGTGTAAGGGGATCTTAGAGAGGCGAAGGGAGTGTCAGAGGGTATCAGAGAGCGTAGGAGGGCTCAGAGAGGGGAGGGAGTGTCAGAGGGTATCAGACAGTGTAACGGGATCACAGAGAGGGGAAGGGAGTGTCAGAGAGTAGCACAGAGTGTAAGGGGATCACAGAGAGGGGAAGGGAGTGTCAGAGGGTATCAGACAGTGTAACGGGATCACAGAGAGGGGAAAGGACTGTCGGAGGGTATCAGAGAGTGTAAGGGGATCTCAGAGAGAGGAAAGGACTGTCAGAGGGTATCATAGAGCGTAAGTGGATCTCAGAGAGGGGAAGGGAGTGTCAGAGAGTATCAGAGAGCGTAAGTGGATCTCAGAGAGGGGAAGGGAGTGTCAGAGGGTATCAGAGAGCGTAAGAGGACTCAGGGCGTAACAGTGGGTAAGGAGCATTTTGCGGGTATCAGAGAGTGTAAAGGGCGCTGACAAGGTTCAAAAAGGATAATGGACTCTCGGACCATATCGGAGAAGATGAGGAGCTCGGGAGAATCAAATCAGGTAAGGGGGTCTCCGGAGGTATCAGAGAGGCGAATGGATCCAGAGTTGTCATCTTCTAAATCTTACATTTTGAAGGCATCAACACACTTAATAACAGCAAAAAATGAAGCCGGTTGAACCGATAATCTGTCCGTGTCCCATGTGGAGGGAATGAGAAGATAGAATCGGGAGGGGCTGGATATTTGGCAACGCTCACGGTTTCCTTTCACACAGCTCAGTGTTGTGTCTGTTCATATAACTGGATTTCATGAACTGGAGATAAGAGGTCGCACTTTGGACCTTTTATCACCCAGTTTGAGAAATAAAACACGAAACGCCCAGCGTGGGACTCGAACCCACGACCCTGAGATTAAGAGTCTCATGCTCTACCGACTGAGCTAGTCAGGCGGCCTTCAATGTCTTTTCCCATCCTATTATTGTAGAGAGGCAGCTGTTGATTTTGTTGCAGGGGTTCAGTTTGTCTGACAATCCCAGCGTCGCTCCTTCTGCACACTCGCTTTTCATTCTGGAGTCAGACTGATGCCTTTTACCCGTCCTCCAGCACCGCGCTGAGCAGGAGAGGAACATCGAGACAGGAGAAGGCCACTCAGCCCCTCTTCCTGCTGTGCCATTCAATTAGATCATGAGGTGGTCTGTAACTCAACTCTGTTTCCCCGCATTGGAAACATATCCCTTGGGACCCGAACCGAAAAAAGATCTGTCAATATCAGTCTTGTAAATTTGAATTGAGCCTCAATCCACATCCTTTTGGCCGAGAGAGTTCCAGCTTTCGGCCGGATTTTGTTTGGGAAAGTGATTCCTGATTTCTCGCCTCATTAATCGAGCACTAATTTCAAGATTAACCCCCTCATTATGCATTCCGCCAACAGAGAAAGAGGAAAAAAGGCCGCCTTAAGCGGAGATTGAACAAAGGATCTGTGGATTTTAATTCTAACGCTACCCCATCTGAGCTATTTCTGTATTCTGTACATGCAATGTTTTATTTTTCTTTGAAAATCACATAAATGTAGATGCGATTTCCCTCTCGGTGAACAGAGTGCTTCGGAGTAATGAGAGCGAACAAACCGTGGATCTGATCCTTAACACAGACTGGTAGATCCACATGTGGAATTAAATCGCACTTGGGTAGCAGAGAGGTTATTGGCTCCTGAGAATGAACCAGGGAGTCTAAGGGTTTATTAGTGTGGATCCGGTGGGGCAACGGGATCCCAGAGGCTGTCAGGGAATCAAAGGGCTTCTCAGGGGTTATCAAGGGGTGTGAGGCTATGAGGTATCAAAGAGTTTACGGCACTCTCATAAGTTATCAGAGAGGGCAAGGGACTGCCAGATGTTATCAGGGAGGGCAAGGGACTGCCAGATGTTATCAGGGAGGGCAAGGGACTGCCAGATGTTATCAGGGAGAGTCAGGGTGTGTCAGTGGGTAAGGGGCCCTCCGAGCGTATCAGAAAATGGAAAGGGCACGGAGGAGGTATCAAGATAACAGAGAGGGAGAGAAAACGCTCCTGAAACCCGGGACTGAACCCTTTCGATCTTCAGTCTGACTGAGTTATTTCGCTGCTCTGGACATCCCGGAAATTCACTCGAAGGTCTGTTAGAATCGCAACAAAACTCTTCCTACAATCGCAGCCTCTGATCCTCCACCCAGGACTTTCAATGGTGCAACTTTGATGAACTTCTGCTACTTTTTAATTTGTTCTCAGCAGTAACTGTTCACATACTTTATCTGGCCCATGACATGGCATCTAGAAGAAAATGTCGATTGCAGCTTCACTGAAGCGGGGGACGCTTTGCACTCGTGAAAAAAATCATACGCGAAAGAGACGGTTTGATCGAGGCGACACCAGGCCAGAGCAAAGGTCAGTTAATGTTTGCCGAGTGGCGAGAGGGACAATTTTTGAACTTCTGTGCGGTTGCACTGTGACTTTCACAGATCTGCTTGGAGCGATATTCCCTTGAATTCATCACCTACAGGGACAATTTGATTCTCAGTTCCTGTTTTCTCCTGGTGCGCTTCTGAGATATAAAAAAATGAATGGATGATATCAACCTGAACCTCGTCACGTCCACGCTACAGACTCAAAGCTCAGCACAACTCCAATCTGTTTCAGTTGGAAATTGTTTCCCAGGGATGGACAGTAATGCGCTGTCTGAGGCTGCATTCGCTGCTTTCCGCCGGCAGCGGGTGATTGGAGAAAGCGGGGCCGGACAATGTTGCTGCTGTCACGGCCTCACTCACTCGGGGAGCTGGGGAAGCAGCGAAAAACTGATGGGTTTGATGCTGCGTCAAAAATGCGGCTGAGAACTGCTTTTGTTAACTGATTGTAAACAATTTTACAACACCAAGTTATAGTCCAGCAATTTTATTTTAAATTCACAAGCTTTCGGAGACTTCCTCCTTCCTCAGGTAAATGTTCAGGAGCTCCTTGAAGCCTACGCATTTATACATATAGAACAATACATGGTGTTTACAGACTGCCCCTGCAACTGCCCGTTGCCAAGGCAATCACCGTGTTCAGACAGAGAGGTGTCACCTGCAGAACCCCCGAATACACATTCAACAAAAAAACAAACAGGGAAAAAAAACAGAGAAAAAAAACAGAGAGAGGCAGAAACATCCAGAAGGCAGAGAAAGCCAGCAAATGACCCATTATATTAAAAACAGATAACATTTGTTCGCTGGTGGGGTAACGTGTAGCGTGACATGAACCCAAGATCCCGGTTGAGGCCGTCCTCATGGGTGCGGAACTTGGCTATCAATTTCTGCTCGACGATTTTGCGTTGTTGTGTGTCTCGAAGGCCGCCTTGGAGTACGCTTACCCGAAGGTCGGTGGATGAATGTCCATGACTGCTGAAGTGTTCCCCGACTGGGAGGGAACCCTCCTGTTTGGCGATTGTTGCGCGGTGTCCGTTCATCCGTTGTCGCAGCGTCTGCATGGTCTCGCCAATGTACCATGCTCTGGGGCATCCTTTCCTGCAACGTATGAGGTAGACAACGTTGGCCGAGTCACAGGAGTATGAACCATGTACCTGGTGGGTGGTGTCCTCTCGTGTGATGGTGGTATCTGTGTCGATGATCTGGCATGTCTTGCAGAGGTTACCGTGGCAGGGTTGTGTGGTGTCGTGGACGCTGTTCTCTTGAAAGCTGGGTAATTTGCTGCGAACGATGGTCTGTTTGAGGTTGGGTGGCTGTTTAAAGGCGAGTAGTGGAGGTGTGGGGACGGGCAACGGGCAGTTGCAGGGGCAGTCTGTAAACACCATGTATTGTTCTATATGTATAAATGCGTAGGCTTCAAGGAGCTCCTGAACATTTACCTGAGGAAGGAGGAAGTCTCCGAAAGCTTGTGAATTTAAAATAAAATTGCTGGACTATAACTTGGTGTTGTAAAATTGTTTACAATTGTCAACCCCAGTCCATCACCGGCATCTCCACATCTTTGTTAACTGAGGAAGCGCTGCAGGATCCTTTAACGATCTCTCACAAATAAACTGAAACCTGTCGGAAGGTGAATAATATTTCACTTCAATCGTGAGCCCTCCTTTTGAACCTTGTCCATCAAGAAGTATTTCGATCACCATCAAGCCATTCTCGGTTTTTTGGATATTGTTCAGATACCTGTTATCCAGCGGGAGGTGGAATATCAGCCGCGCTCAGCTGGCAATGTTTACGGTACATTTTTCTGCAAACAGAACGCACATTCGAAACCTGGAAATGCGAAACAACGAATTTTAAGGTAAAACCTCCCTATTGTCCCCAGGTGGGCTCGAACCACCAACCGTTACAGTTAATAACCAAAGGCGCTAACCAATTGCACCACAGTTGCCGTCTTGAACCATTAATTCACCGAGCGACCGTTTCAGCTTGCAGCGATCAATGTAACAGCTGTCTGACCATCAGTTTCCTTTTCCAAAATAAAGGGTGTGCAGTTTGCACGAGTGAAAATCGGTGCCGTCTTCTTTCTGAACATCAAACTCCCCTTGCCCCTAAATGCCTGTATGTTGGAAGACTCGGTCCCCCAGTAGTAGAGAGGATTGATTTCTCGAGCTGTGATTCACCATTCTCTATTCCAGTATTGCAGAAAATGAGATGAGATGAAATGAGCAGGTCCAACGAGCAGGTCTGTGACACTACACGGTGTCTACAAAGTTGTCTCTTGCACTTACAGTGAAGCGGACGGCAGTTTTCACTCTTAAACCAGTAACTATGATGTTAAGAAAGTATGTGGCCGAGAAAGACTTGATTTCAGCGCGGTGACACTGGGCCAGAGTAAAGTTCAGTTAATGTGATTGCCGAGTGGGGAGAGGGTGGATTTGGAACTCCTGCGCGGCTGCACTGCACATTGTCCAGATCTGCTTGGAGCGATATTCACTTCAATTCATCACTGACAGGGACAATTTGATTCTAAGTTTCTTTTCTCTGGTGCTTGGTGAGATTTCAAAATTGAAAGCGGCCCATACCGACCCCAAACTCGTCACTTACACGCTGACAGATACAAGGCCCTCACACTCTTCACCAGTGAGATGAAAGCGGAGAGCGATTTCACGGTCGAATACAATGGCGAACAAAACTCAATCAATGAAAGTGCAGGTCATTGAGGGGCCTTTAAATTCCTGATTGTTTGAACTGAACTTCTTCCCAAAGCGTTTGAGAGTCACGTGGGGCGATTTGGGTCTTCTTTTCCCTCTTTGCAAAATCTTCAACCACAGTTCAAGATCAAAAGTCGAGGGCAGAATGAGACGCTTTCCTGAAAATTGGGAACCAGAGAAGCAGATTTGAGTGCAAGGTTCTGTTTATTGAGAAAAAGCAGATGAAACATTCATCCCGGAACGATCAAGAATCCGATCAGCTCGAAAAGCAACGGTTACCCCGTGATTTGAACAATCAGCCTTCTGGTGGCGGAATAAATAATGTGGATAGAAGCAGGAAGTTGAAAAGTGGGAATTGATAAATTAAGTGAGCAGGTAAAACTGCGGCAAATAGAGTTCAATGTGGGGGAGAGCGAGGTCATCCACTTTAAATCTAAGATCAATCAGTGTATTTTCTAAATGGTGAGAAACTAGGAACTGTGGAGGAGCAGAGAGATTTTGCGGTCCATGTACAGAAACCGCTCCCAACCAGCGCACAGGTACAAAAAATAATTCGGACCGCCGGTTAGTTTATTTGCATAGAGTTTACCGTAATATCATGATCACGGATTCGATTCTTGTAATTTACTTTATTTATATCGGGTTTTTTAACTTTTAAAATCGAAGCTTTACAAAAAGGTCCCCAGACAAATTCCCGGGGGCAGTTTATTGAATAACATCCATTGTAACGTTACCCCTGGGCCGGAGAAACACGTCTTTCTTTTTATTTGTCTTTCTCCGGTTTGCAGATAAACGTTTAACTCGCGGCCTGTTCCCATTAATGATCATCAGCAGCAACAGACAGACAGAGCGGGTCTGACCGCCCCGAGATGTGGAAAAAGCATCAATTTCGGACAAATGCATCAAATCAAATCGTCACCCGGCACCGAGAGAGACAAAACCAAGAGAAAAAGGCAGAAGGTAACAGAGAAATAAAAACCAAATACAGACGATATAAATATTTCCCATCCTTGATGTCTCTCTATTCAATCCCCAATCCTTCAGTGGCGGGGATCAAATTTCACTGCAAATAAATGCGAGAATCGAAGCGAGGAAGAAAACACGAAACAATCAAAAACTGCCGAAACTTGGGATTGAACGAAGGACCGTTAGATCTTCAGTCGAACGCGCGCCCAACTGAGCTATTTCGGCCCCATATCAAAGTGTTCCTTTATTTCATTGTCTTGGAACAAAATATAACCCCAGGTGGAATTGCCTCTCCTGTTCATTCCTCAATTCATCTAAAAACATCGCACTCATATATACACACCCACGGTTCATATATAAATATCACACTCATATATACACACCCACGGTTCATATATAAATATCACACTCATATATACACACCCAGTTTGTAGGAGGGAGATCGGTACCGACTGCCAATGGAGCTCTCAGAGTGGGAGAGGCGGAAACAACAGCGACCGAACAAACTCTGGATCTCATCCTTAACACAGACCGGTAGATTCACCTGTGAAGTTACACCGCACTTTGATATCAGAGACGGTAACGGGTTCTGAGAAGGCAACAGGGCGTCTAATGGCTTCTTAGTGGCGATGCATTGAGGCAAGGGCATCTCAGAGAGGGGAAGGGACAGTCAGAGGGTATCAGAGAGTGTAAGGGGGCTCAGAGAGGGGAAGGGGCAGTCAGAGGGTATCAGAGAGTGTAACGGGGCTCAGAGAGGGGAAGGGGCAGTCAGAGGGTATCAGAGAGTGTAAGGGGGCTCAGAGAGGGGAAGGGGCAGTCAGAGGGTATCAGAGAGTGCAACGGGGCTCAGAGAGGGGAAGGGGCAGTCAGAGGGTATCAGAGAGTATATTGAGGTCTCAGAGAGGGGAAGGACTGCCAGAGGGTATCAGAGAGTGAAGGACGCTCAGGGCGTATCAGTGGGTGAGGGGCACTCAGCGGGTATCAGAGGGTGTAAAGGGCGCTGACAAGGTTCAAAGAGGACAATGGACTCTCTGAGGGTATCAGAGAAGATAAGGAGCTCAGGGAGAATCAAAGAGGGTAAGGTGGGCTCAGGAGGTATCAGAGAGGCGAATGGATCCAGAGTTGGCATCTTCTAAATATTACACTTCCTAACCATCAACATTTTTAATAACAGCAAAAATGAATCCTATTGAAATGGTATCTGCCGTGTCCCATGTGGAGGGAATGAGAAGATAGAATCGGGAGGGACTGGATATTTGGCAACGCTCACGGTTTCCTTTCACACAGCTCAAGGTTGTGTCTGTTTATATAACTGGATTTCTTGAACTGGAGATAAGAGGTTGCACTTTGAACCTTTCATCACGCACTGTGAAAAATAGAACACAAAACGCCCAATGTGTGGTTGAAACCCACGCCCCTGAGATTAGGAATTTCGTGCTTTACCGACTGAGCTAGCCGGGCCAGCGGCAGGGCTCCTTCCCATCCGATTATTGCAGAGAGGCGGGTGGTGAGGTTGCTGTCGGGGTTCAGTTTGTCCGACAATCCCAAGGTGGCTGAATCTGAACACCCGCTTTTCATTCTGGAGTCGGTTTGATGCCTCTCACCAGTCGTCCAGCCCCGCACTGAGCAGGAGAGGAACATCGGGACAAGAGAAGACCATTCAGCCCCTCGAAAATTAACGATCTCTCACAAATCAACTGATACCAGTCGGAATGTGAATACCATTTTACTTTTCCAAAATAAAGGGAGTGACATTCATTGTGAAAACAGCCTGATGTCGCTCACTGCAGAAATATCCATGTCAGAGTGAACGAGCTCGCCTGCAAACTTCGGACTTTGTCTGTCAGAAGTATTCCGACTTCGTTCAAGCCAATCTCGGCTTTTTTGGAAATTTTTCAGATGCCTGTTATCCAACCGTAGAATAAATGGTGGAAAATCAGACGCACTCAGCTGGCAATGTTTACGGTACATTTTCTGGCAGATGAGACACACATTCAAACCAAGAAATGCGAGACAATGAATGTTCAGGTAAAAAGTTGCTCAACCGTCCCCGGGTGGGTTCGAACCACAAACCTTTCAGTTGACCAATTGCGCCACAGAGACAGAGCTTGCAGCTGCTCAAGGACTAATTCATCGAGCTAAAACTTCAGCTTGCTGCGATCAGTATAACAGCTGTGTTACCAGCCGTTTAATTTTCCAAACGAAAGGGTGTGCAGCCTGTCCGAGTGAAAATCAGTGCTGTATTATTTCTGAACATGAAGCTCACTTTGCCATTAAACACCTGTATGTTGAAAGACTCGGTCCCCTCGTGGTCGAGAGGATTGATTTTTTGAGCTGTGATTCTCCATTCTCTGTTCCAGTGAGATTCAGGTTTTCTGAAAATGAGATGAGATGAAATGAGCAGGTCCAACGAGCAGGTCTGTGACACGATACGGTGTCTACAAAGTTGTCTCTCGCACTTACAGTGAAGCGGACGGCAGTTTTCACTATTAAACCAGCAACTATGATGTTAAGGAAAAATGTGTTCGAGAAATACTCGATTTCAGCGCGGTGACACTGGGCCAGAGTAAAGTTCAGTTAATGCGATTGCCGAGTGGGGAGAGGGTGGATTTGGAACTCCTGTGCGGCTGCGCTGCACATTGTCCAGATCTGCTTGGAGCGATATTCACTTCAATTCATCACTGACAGGGACAGTTTGATTCTAAGTTTCTTTTCTCTGGTGCTTGGTGAGATTTCAAAAATAAAGGCGACCCGTGCTCACCCCAAACTCGTCACTTACACGCTGACAGATACAAGGCCGTCACACTCTTCACCAGTGAGATGAAAGCGGAGAGCGATTTCACGGTCGAATACAATGGCGAACAAAACTCATTCAATGAAAGTGCAGGTCATTGAGGGGCCTTCAAAGTCCTGATTGTTTGAACTGAACTTCTTCCCAAAGCGTTTGAGATTCAGGTGGAGTGATTTGGGGACTTCTTTTCCCTCTTTGCAAAAGTTTCAACCGCAGGTCAAGATCAAAAGTCGAGGGCAGAATGAGACGCCTTCCTGAAATTTGAGAACTCGGGAATCAGACTTTAGAGCAACGTTCTGTTTATTGTGAAAAAGCAAATAAAACATTCATTCCGGAACGATCCAGAATCCGATCAGCTCGAAAAGCAACAGTTACCCCGTGATTTGGACACTCAGCCTTCTGGTGGCGCAATAATTAATGTGGATAGAAGCAGGAAGTTGAAAAGTGGGAATTGATAAATTAAGTGAGTGGGTAAAACTGCGGCAAATAGAGTTCAATGTGGGGGAGAGCGAGGTCATCCACTTTAAATCTAAGATCAATCAGAATATTTTCTAAATTCTGAGAATCTCAGAAGTGTGGCGAAGCAGAGAGATTTAGGGGTCCATGTACAGAAACCGCTACCAACCAGCGCACAGGAACAAAAATTAATTAAACAGCCGAATGTGCCGTTTGTCCGGCCGGTTAACTTATTTGCACAGAGTATACCGTAATATCATGATCACGGACTCGATTCTTGTAATTTACTTTATTTATTTCGGTTTTTTGTAACTTTTAAAATCGAAGCCTTACAAAAAAAATCCACAGACAAATTCACGGGGACAGTTTATTGAATAACATCCATTGTAACTTTGCCCCTGGGCCGGAGAAACACGTCTTTCTTTTTATTTGTCTTTCTCCGGTTTGCAGATAAACGTTTAACTCGCGGCCTGTTCCCATTAATGATCATCAGCAGCAACAGACAGACAGAGCGGGTCTGACCGCCCCGAGATGTGGAAAATGCATCAATTTGGAACAAATGCATCAAATCAAATAGTCACCCGGCACCGAGAGAGACAAAACCAAGAGAAAAAGGCAGAAGGTAACAGAGAAATAAAAACCAAATACAGACGACAGAAATATTTCCCATCCTTGATGTCGCTCTATTCAATCCCCAATCCTTCAGTGGCGGGGATCAAATTTCACTGTAAATAAATGTGAGAATCGAAGCGAGGAAGAAGAAACTAAACAACCAAAAACTGCCGAAACTCGGGATCGAACCAAGGACCTTTAAATCTTCAGTCTAACGCTCTCCCAACTGAGCTATTTTGGCCCCATGTGAAACATTCACTGTATGTCATTGTCTTCAACAAATATATAACCCCAGGCGGAATTGCCCCTCCTGTTCATTCCGCAATTCAAATAAAAACATCGCATTCATATATACACACCCACAGTTCATATATAAACATCACACTCATATATACACTCCCACAGTTCATATATAAACACCGCACTCATATATACACACCCACAGTTCATATATAAACATCGCACTCATATATACACTCCCACAGTTCATATATAAACATCACACTCATATATACACATTCATAGTTCATAGAAAAACATCACACTCATATCTACACTCCCACAGTTTACAAAACAAGAGCGCACTCTTACTGCACATCCACTTAATATCTACCCAAAGTCCTGTTTATTGTTCTGACTAAAGTCTGAACACTGAAAGTTTAACTGTTTTCCAGATACTGTCCATCCTGTTTTGTATTTTCAGCGTTAAATTTGCTGAAGTCCAGCAAAGGGGGTGCGATATCGGCCCTGCCGGTGAATGCTGCTTCGAACGGAAGTCTCGGTGTCCAGGAGCTGGCGGGGATTGGAAAGCTCTTGTGTCACACGAAGTGTCTGAAAGGCCCGGATACACCTGAAGGTTATCAGTGCGGTGCCCACACCTCGTGCTGTAATGTTAGCGAGCCGGACATCAACTTAAAAGGCGGCTTGTTGTGGTCACAGTTTCTTTCTGTACATAACTGAACCTAAAACATTCAAAATGCAATGTTTTCTTTGCTGCATCGCAATAAGCAATATCTTATTATAAATTTCGCTCATTGGTTCCTAAGTGTCAGATGGGAGAATTGTCTGAACCCTTCATTTATTTCATTGTTCATTCAGAATCTGCCCACGGATTGACACAGAGATAAACACAGGGAGAGATACAGAGTATCGGTAAACACAGCGAGAGATACAGAGTATCGGTAAACACAGCGAGAGATACAGAGTATCGGTAAACACAGGGAGAGATACAGAGTATCGGTAAACACAGCGAGAGATACAGAGTATAGGTAAACACAGGGAGAGATACAGAGTATCGGTAAACACGGCGGCAGGACCATGAGCCACAGTGAAAATGCTGTGATTTCAACCTGGTTCAAAACACGCAGCCTTCTGATGTGGAGTCAGACGCGACTGTTCTTGCACCAGGCCCACAACAAGCGGCTGGAGCCGGATCCATTGGAGGGCGATCGGTGCAGACTGCCGCCGCGGCTCTCGAAATGTGAGAGGCGGAAACAGGAGCAGCCTGACCGCCTCAACCACAGCACAGGATCCCCGCTCTCCTTCAAATTCCATCACTGACTCTGTGGCGCAATGGACAGCGTGTTGGACTTCTACTTAATAATCGGAGGGGACATTCAAAGGTTGTGGGTTCGAGTCCCACCAGAGTTGGATTTTCGTTCACGGATCGGGAGCTGGGAAGTGAAATTTTGCAGCAGGGTCATTAATGTCCGTCAAGGATGTGAAACTGCCCCCGACACTTCATCTTACACAAGTGGCTCCAGTCACACCCGGATTTATGATTCTAAATCCACTCTGAGCTGGATTGGCGAAACACTCTCAAGGAGGAGACTCATCAGCTGCTCAGACCGAAAGTCAATCTGCTGGACTTCCGGCTCTGTCAGACTGAATGTTCCTTCAGACAGGTTTCTCACTGGACACATGCATCCTGCTGCCGTGTGAGCATTGGTGCTGCAGGGGTAGAATTCTTGCTTGTAGTAATTCTATTCCTGTAAAACTAGCTCCTGAAGTGCAGGATGGAAAGTATCCTGGCTGAGCGGTCGAAGGCGCTGGTTTAAAACTCCAGTTAAATCCCACGATTTGTAGATGGATCAAAATCATAGTTTGTGTCTCCAAAACTGCAGCCTCTCTCCTGTGAACAAGTAATACTGAACATCTCATCTGCTATTGCAACAGCGTAATCCGGAGGAACCACATGGCAATACAAATAAGTAGATGCATTTTGGAACAAACTAATTGTACCTTCAACTCCGGTCGAAATGTTCACAAGCAAAAGGATTGTTTGATCTCGGTGAGACTCGAATTAACAACCTCGGTATTTCCCGACCCTGTCCTGTCAGATAAGGACCGCGCACTGACCGATTGCGCCGCTGGAGCCCGGTCACTCTGATCACCTGTCCCACTCTGCTGGAAAGAATCTTAAGGTGAGAGGCCCGAACCTGTGGAAACGTGTCCAGTCACCGTGATTAAACTAATATCTGCACTTCCACTTTCAGCTTCTTTCACATCCTCTGCTCCATCGCACGACAATCGGGTTTTCAGCGAACAGGTCAAAATGCACATTGCCGGAAATTCTATCAGTGGTGAGATTTGAACCCAGCGCCCACGCAGTGATTGGATTTATTGTCTTCAAGCAGTGAGCTCCGTTCACACAACGCCTCGCCAGTCTTTCACATTTTGTTTAATGCCCAAATAAATAAATTGGAGCTAATTGAGCGCATTTACGCCGTGCTGGGGTTGTTCTCCTCAGAGCAGAGAAGGTTCAGAGGAGATTTGATAGAAGTGTTCAAAGTCATGGAGGGTTCAGATAAAGTTAATAAAGAGAAGCTGTTCCCATTGGCGGAAGTGTCGAGAACCAGAGGACACAGATTTGAGGTGATTGCAAAAGAACCAAAGGCGACATGAGGAAAATCTTTTTTACGCAGCGAATGTTTATGGTCTGGAATGCGCTGCCTGAAAGGGCGGTGGAAGCAGATTCAATCGTGGCTTTCAAAAAGGAATTTGATAAATACTTGAAGGGGAAAATGCAGGGCCCCGGGGAAAGGGACGGGGAATGGGACCAATGGGATTGGTCTTACAAAAGGCAGGTAAGGGATTGATGGGTTGAATGGCCTCCTTCTGTGGTGTGTTCATTCTGTGATAAATATTATTTTACACACAGTGAACAGACCATCCCTGAAAGACTGCCCCGCGATAAAACAGAGTGACACTGAAACATTGCGAAAATGCAATGACCCCGACGTGATTCGAACACGCATCCTTCTGATCTGGAGTCAGACGCGCTACCGTTGCGCCACGAGGTCCACAGCGCCCACCTGGAGCCGGATCCATAGGAGGGAGATCGGTACCGACCGCCACAGGGTCTCGAAGAGGCGGAAGCAGCAGCAGCAACACCGCAGGAGCCCCGCTCTCCAATCCAGCCGTTACCAGCAGAGAGCTGCCAGTCCCGGCCTGAGCCCTGTCTGGGAGCCGCCTGCCGGTCTTTCTTTCCAGAACGGGACCGATCCAGTTTCAGCTCACACACAGGATCAGGAATCCCACTCCTGACAGATTCACTTATTTAAACCTTGTTTAGATTCAGTGAATTGGGATTTAATTCAATCCTCATCTGCCCGCCGCTCTGTCAGTTCAGGACTTTATTTAAACCGACACTTGGAGCTCTGTTTCACAGGGTGCCGGCTGTTAAAGCATTTCTCAGTCCCACCACGAACACTTTTTGCTGCTAACTTCTGCTTAATACAAAGTTCCCAGGAACGAGGGAATTTCTCCTGGGTACTGAGTTCGAGTTAAGGAACAACCGAGGTGCGATTACACTACTTGGTGTATTCTATAGGCCACCAGCTCGTGGGACCGATACAGAGGAGCAAATTTGCAGGGAAATTACAGAGAGGTGCATCAGCCATAGAGTAGTGATAACAGGGGATTTCAACTATCCTAATATAGACTGGGATAACAATAACATAATGCGCAAAGAAGGGGAAGAATTTTTGAAATGTGTTCAGGATAACTTTCTCGACCTGTACGTTTCTGGCCCACTGAGGAAGGAGGCATTGCTGGACTTGGTGCAAGGGAATGAGGCGGGCCAAGTGGAGCAAGTGTCAGTGGGGGAGCATTTCGGGAGCAGCGATCAGTATCATAAGGATTAGAATAGCTATGGAAATGGACTCTGTCCACTCTAAAGTAAAAGTACTCAATTGGATGAGGGTCAATTTCAGTGGGATGAGAACAGATCTGGCCCCGGTAAATTGGAATTAAAGATTGTCAGGCAAAACTATAATTGGACAGTGGGCGGCTTTTGAAAAGATGATTCGGGTATCGAGAAGGTACATTCCAACGAGGTAGAAAGGTCGGGCAACTAAAGCCAGAACTCCCTGGATAATAAGAGAGATAGAGAGTAAGATGAAGCGGGAAACATAAAAGGGAATCAAAAAGTCTTCTACAGACATGTTAACAATAAACGGGTAGTAAGAGGAGGGGCGGGGACGATTAGGGACCATAAAGGAGATCGACTCACGAGGCAGTGGGCCTGGCAGAGGTACTAAATGAATCCTTCGCATTGTTCTTTACCAAGGAAGGAGATGCTGCCAGATTCTCGGTAAAGGAAGATATAGTTAAGATACTGGATGGGCTAAAAATGAGAAAGCAAATGACAAGAATCGAATCCGTGATCATGATATTACGGTAAACTCGATGCAAATGAACTAACCGGCTGTCCGAACGGCACATTCGGCTGTTTAATTAATTTTTGTTCCTGTACGCTGGTTGGTAGCGGTTTCTGTACATGGACCCCTAAATCTCTCTGCTCCTCCACAGTTCCTAGTTTCTCACCATTGAGAAAATACACTGATTGATCTTAGATTTAAAGTGGATGACCTCGCTCTCCCCCACATTGAACTCTATTTGCCGCAGTTTTACCCACTAACTTAATTTATCAATTCCGACTTTTCAACTTCCTGCTTCTATCAACATTATTTATTCCGCCACCAGAAGGCTGAGTGTTCAAATCACGGGGTAACAGTTGCTTTTCGAGCTGATCGGATTCTGGATCGTTCCGGGATGAATGTTTTATCTGCTTTTTCTCAATAAACAGAACCTTGCACTCAAATCTGCTTCTCTGGTTCCCAATTTTCAGGAAGGCGTCTCATTCTGCCCTCGACTTTTGATCTTGAACTGTGGTTGAAGATTTTGCAAAGAGGGAAAAGAAGTCCCCAAATCGCCCCACGTGACTCTCAAACGCTTTGGGAAGAAGTTCAGTTCAAACAATCAGGAATTTAAAGGCACCTCAATGACCTGCACTTTCATTGAATGAGTTTTGTTCGCCATTGTATTCGACCGTGAAATCGCTCTCCGCTTTCATCTCACTGGTGAAGAGTGTGAGGGCCTTGTATCTGTCAGCGTGTAAGTGACGAGTTTGGGGTCGGTATGGGCCGCTTTCAATTTTGAAATCTCACCAAGCACCAGAGAAAAGAAAATTAGAATCAAACTGTCCCTGTCAGTGATGAATTGAAGTGAATATCGCTCCAAGCAGATCTGGACAATGCGCAGCGCAGCCGCACAGGAGTTCCAAATCCACCCTCTCCCCACTCGGCAATCACATTAACTGAACTTTACTCTGGCCCAGTGTCACCGCGCTGAAATCAAGTCTTTCTCGGCCACATACTTTCTTAACATCATAGTTACTGGTTTAAGAGTGAAAACTGCCGTCCGCTTCACTGTAAGTGCAAGAGACAACTTTGTAGACACCGTGTAGTGTCACAGACCTGCTCGTTGGACCTGCTCATTTCATCTCATCTCATTTTCTGCAATACTGGGATAGAGAATGGTGAATCACAGCTCGAAAAATCAATCCTCTCTCCGACTGGGGGACCGAGTCTTCCAACATACAGGCATTTAGGGGCAAGGGGAGTTTGATGTTCAGAAAGAAGACGGCACCGATTTTCACTCGTGCAAACTGCACACCCTTTATTTTGGAAAAGTAAACTTATGGTAAGACAGTTGTGACATTGGTCGCTGCAAGCTGAAACGTTAGCTCGGTGAATTAGTAACTCAAGAAGGCCGCTGTTGTATCACTGTGGTGTAATTGGTTAGCGCGTTGGTTATTAACTGTAACGGTTGGTGGTTCGAACCCACCCGGGGACAATAGGGAGGTTTTACCTTAAAATTCGTTGTTTCGCATTTCCAGGTTTCGAATGTGTGTTCTGTTCACAGAAAAATGTACCGTAAACATTGCCAGCTGAGCGCGGCTGATATTCCACCTCCCGCTGGATAACAGGTATCTGAACAATATCCAAAAAACCGAGAATGGCTTGAAGGTGATCGAAATACTTCTTGACAGACAAGGTTCAAAAGGAGGGCTCACGATTAAAGTGAAATATTATTCACCTTCCGACAGGTTTCAGTTTATTTGTGAGAGATCGTTAAAGGATCCTGCAGCGCTGCCTCAGTTAACAAAAGCAATTCAGAGCCGCATTTTTGACGCAGCATCAAACCCATCAGTTTTTCGCTGCTTCCCCAGCTCCCCGAGTGAGTGAGGCCGTGACAGCAGTAACATTGTACGGCCCCGCTTTCTCCAATCACCCGCTGCCGGCGGAAAGCAGCGAATGCAGCCTCAGACAGCGCATTACTGTCCATCCCTGGGAAACAATTTCCAACTGAAACAGATTGGAGTTGTGCTGAGCTTTGAGTCTGTAGCGTGGACGTGACGAGTTTCAGGTTGATATCATCCATTCATTTTTTTATATCTCAGAAACGCACCAGGAGAAAACCGGAACTGAGAATCAAATTGTCCCTGTAGGTGATGAATTCAAGGGAATATCGCTCCAAGCAGATCTGTGAAAGTCACAGTGCAACCGCACAGAAGTTCCAAATTCTCCCTCTCGCCACTCGGCAAACATTAACTGACCTTTGCTCTGGCCTGGTGTCGCCTCGATCAAACCGTCTCTTTCGCGTATGATTTTTTTACGAGTGCAAAGCGTCCCCCGCTTCAGTGAAGCTGCAATCGACATTTTCTTCTCGATGCCATGTCATGGGCCAGATAAAGGATGTGAACAGTTACTGCTGAGAACAAATTAAAAAGTAGCAGAAGTTCATCAAAGTTGCACCATTGAAAGTCCTGGGTGGAGGTTTAGAGGCTGCGATTGTGGGAAGAGTTTTGTTGCGATTCTAACAGACCCTCGAGTGAATTTCCGGGATGTCCAGAGCACCGAAATAACTCAGTCAGACTGAAGATCTAAAGGGTTCAGTCCCGGGTTTCAGGAGCGTTTTCTCTCCCTCTCTGTTATCTTGATACCTCCTCCGTGCCCTTTCCATTCTCTGATACGCTCGGAGGGCCCCTTACCCACTGACACACCCTGACTCTCCCTGATAACATCTGGCAGTCCCTTGCCCTCTCTGATAACATCTGGCAGTCCCTTGCCCTCCCTGATAACATCTGGCAGTCCCTTGCCCTCTCTGATAACTTCTGAGAGTGCCGGAAACTCTTTGATACCTCATAGCCTCACACCCCTTGATAACCCCTGAGAAGCCCTTTGATTCCCTGACAGCCTCTGGGATCCCGTTGCCCCACCGGATCCACACTAATAAACCCTTAGACTCCCTGGTTCATTCTCAGGAGCCATTAACCTCTCTGCTACCCAAGTGCGATTTAATTCCACATGTGGATCTACCAGTCTGTGTTAAGGATCAGATCCACGGTTTGTTCGCTCTCATTACTCCGAAGCACTCTGTTCACCGAGAGGGAAATCGCATCTACGTTTATGTGATTTTCAAAGAAAAATAAAACATTGCATGTACAGAAAACAGAAATAGCTCAGATGGAATTAAAATCCACAGATCCTTTGTTCAATCTCCGCTTAAGGCGGCCTTTTTTCCTCTCTCTCTGTTGGCGGAATGCAAAATGAGGGGGTTTAATCTTGAAATTTGTGCTCGATTAATGAGGCGAGAAATCAGGAATCAATTTCGCAAACAAAATCCGGCCGAAAGCTGGAACTCTCTCGGCCAAAAGGATGTGGATTGAGGCTCAATTCAAATTTTCAATCTGATATTCATCGATCTTTTTTCTGTTCGTGTCCCAGGGGATATGAGTCCAAGGCAGGGAAACAGAGTTGAATTACTGATCACTTCATGATCTAATTGAATGGGACAGGAGGTTCGAGGGGCTGAATGGTCTTCTCCTGTCCCGATGTTCCTCTCCTGCTCAGTGCGGGGCTGGACGACTGGTAAGAGGCATCAGACCGACTCCAGAATGAAAAGCGGGTGTTCAGATTCAGCCACCTTGGGATTGTCGGACAAACTGAACCCCGACAGCAACGTCACCACCCGCCTCTCTGCAATAATCGGATGGGAAGGAGCCCTGCCGCTGGCCCGGCTAGCTCAGTCGGTAAAGCACGAAATTCCTAATCTCAGGGGCGTGGGTTTAAACCACACATTGGGCGTTTTGTGTTCTATTTTTCACAGTGGGTGATGAAAGGTTCAAAGTGCAACCTCTTATCTCCAGTTCAAGAAATCCAGTTATATAAACAGACACAACACTGAGCTGTGTGAAAGGAAACCGTGAGCGTTGCCAAATATCCAGTCCCTCCCGATTCTATCTTCTCATTCCCTCCACATGGGACACGGCAGATACCGTTTCAATAGGCTTCATTTTTGCTGTTACTAAAAATGTTGTTGGTTAGGAAGTGTAATATTTAGAAGATGCCAACTCTGGATCCATTCGCCTCTCTGATACCTCCTGAGCCCACCTGACCCTCTTTGATTCTCCCTGAGCTCCTTATCTTCTCTGATACCCTCAGAGAGTCCATTATCCTCTTTGAACCTTGTCAGCGCCCTTTACACTCTCTGATACCCGCTGAGTGCCCCTCACCCACTGATACGCCCTGATCGTCCTTACACTCTCTGATACCCTCTGGCAGTCCTTCGCCTGTGCGAGATCTCAATATACTCTCTGATACCCTCTGACTGCCCCTTCCCCTCTCTGAGCCCCGTTACACTCTCTGATACCCTCTGACTGTCCCTTCCCCTCTCTGAACCCCGTTACACTCTCTGATGCCCTCTGACTGTCCCTTCCCCTCTCTGAGCCCCGTTACACTCTCTGATACCCTCTGACTGTCCCTTCCCCTCTCTGAGCCCCGTTACACTCTCTGCTACCCTCTGACTGCCCCTTCCCCTCTCTGAGCCCCGTTACACTCTCTGATACCCTCTGACTGCCCCTTCCCCTCTCTGAGCCCCGTTACACTCTCTGATGCCCTCTGACTGCCCCTTCCCCTCTCTGAGATGCCCTTGTCCCAAAGCATCGCCACTAAGAAGCCATTAGACGCCCTGTTGCCTTCTCAGAACCCGTTACCGTCCCTGCGAACAAAGTGCGGTGTAACTTCACAGGTGGATCTACCGGTCTGTGTTAAGGATGAGATCCAGAGTTTGTTCGGTCGCTGTTGCTTCCGCCTCTCCAACTCTGAGAGCTCCATTGGCGGTCGGTACCGATTTTCCTCCTACAAACTGGGTGTGGATCTATGAGTGCGTTGTTGTTTTATAAACTTTGTGAGTTTATGTATGACAGCGATTTTTAGAAACCAACTGTGGGTTTGTATATATGTGTGCGATATTTATAGATGACCTGTGGGAGTGTATCGATGAGTGTGATATTTATATATGAACCGTGGGTGTGTATATATGAGTGCGATGTTTTTATATGAATTGAGGAATGAACAGGAGGGGCAATTCCACCTGGGGTTATATTTTGTTCCAAGACAATGAAATAAAGGAACTTTTTGATATGGGACCGAAATAGCTCAGTTGGGAGAGCGTTAGACTGAAGATCGAAAGGTCCTTGGTTCAATCCCGAGTTTCGGCAGTTTTTGATTGTTTCGTTTCTTCTTCCTCGCTTCGATTCTCGCATTTCGTTACAGTGAAATTTGATCCCCGCCACTGAAGGATTGGGGGTTGAATGGAGAGACATCAAGGATGGGAAATATTTATATCGTCTGTATTTGGTTTTTATTTCTCTGTTACCTTCTGCCTTTTTCTCTTGGTTTTGTTTCTCTCGGTGCCGGGTGACTATTTGATTTGATGCACTTTATTCGAAAGTGATGCCTTTTGCACATCTCGGGGCGGTCAGACCCGCTCTGTCTGTCTGTTGCTGCTGATGATCATTCATGGGAACAGGCCGCGAGTTAAACGTTTATCTGCAAACCGGAGAAAGACAAATAAAAAGAAAGACGTGTTTCTCCGGCCCAGGGGCAAAGTTATAATGGATGTTATTCAATAAATTGTCCCCGGGAATTTGTCTGTGGACCTGTTTGTAAAGCTTCGATTTAAAAGTTAAAAAACCCGAAATAAATAAAGTAAATTACAAGAATCGAATCCGTGATCATGATATTACGGTAAACTCGATGCAAATGAACTAACCGGCTGTCCGAATGGCACATTCGGCTGTTTAATTAATTTTTGTTCCTGTGCGCTGGTTGGTAGCGGTTTCTGCACATGGACCCCTAAATCTCTCCGTTCCTCCACAGTTCCTAGTTTATCACCATTTAGAAAATACACTGATTTATCGTAGATTTAAAGTGGATGACCTCGCTCTCCCCCACATTGAGCTATATTTGCCCACTCACTTAATTTATCAATTCCGACTTTTCAACTTCCTGCTTCTGTCCACATTATTTATTCCGCCACCAGAAGGCTGAGTGTTCAAATCACGGGGTAACCGTTGCTGTTCGAGCTGATCGGATTCTGGATCGTTCCGGAATGAATGTTTCATCTGCTTTTTCTCAAATCTGCTTCTCTGGTTCCCAATTTTCAGGAAGGCGTCTCATTCTGCCCTCGACTTTTGATCTTGAACTGTGGTTGAAGATTTTGCAAAGAGGGAAAAGAAGTCCCCAAATCGCCCCACGTGACTCTCAAACGCTTTGGGAAGAAGTTCAGTTCAAACAATCAGGACTTTAAAGGCCCCTCAATGACCTGCACTTTCATTGATTGAGTTTTGTTCGCCATTGTATTCGACCGTGAAATCGCTCTCCGCTTTCATCTCACTGAAGTGAACAGTGTGACGGCCTTGTATCTGTCAGCGTGTAAGTGACGAGTTTGGGGTCGGTATGGGCCGCTTTCAATTTTGAAATCTCACCAAGCACCAGAGAAAAGAAAATTAGAATCAAACTGTCCCTGTCAGTGATGAATTGGAGTGAATATCGCTCCAAGCAGATCTGGACAATGCGCAGCGCAGCCGCACAGGAGTTCCAAATCCACCCTCTCCCCACTCGGCAATCGCATTAACTGAACTTTACTCTGGCCCAGTGTCACCGCGCTGAAATCAAGTCTTTCTCGGCCACATACTTTCTTAACATCATAGTTCCTGGTTTAAGAGTGAAAACTGCCGTCCGCTTCACTGTAAGTGCAAGAGACAACTTTGTAGACACCGTGTAGTGTCACAGACCTGCTCGTTGGACCTGCTCATTTCATCTCATCTCATTTTCTGCAATACTGGAATAGAGAATGGTGAATCACAGCTCGAGAAATCAATCCTCTCTCCGACTGGGGGACCGAGTCTTCCAACATACAGGCATTTAGGGGCAAGGGGAGTTTGATGTTCAGAAAGAAGACGGCACCGATTTTCACTCGTGCAAACTGCACACCCTTTATTTTGGAAAAGTAAACTGATGGTAAGACAGCTGTTACATTGATCGCTGCAAGCTGAAACGTTAGCTCGGTGAATTAGTGGCTCAAGAAGGCCACTGTGGTGCAATTGGTTAGCGCGTTTGGTTATTAACTGTAAAGTTTGGTGGTTCGAGCCCACCCGGGGACAATAGGGAGGTTTTACCTTAAAATTCGTTGTTTCGCATTTCCAGGTTTCGAATGTGTGTTCTGTTTCCAGAAAAATGTACCGTAAACATTGCCAGCTGAGCGCGGCTGATATTGCTCCTGCCGCTGGATAACAGGTATCTGAACAATATCCAAAAAACCGAGAATGGCTTGAAGGTGATCGAAATACTTCTTGACAGACAAGGTTCAAAAGGAGGGCTCACGATTAAAGTGAAATATTATTCACCTTCCGACAGGTTTCAGTTTATTTGTGAGAGATCGTTAAAGGATCCTGCAGCGCTGCCTCAGTTAACAAAAGCAGTTCTCAGCCGCATTTTTGACGCAGCATCAAACCCATCAGTTTTTCGCTGTTCCCCAGCTCCCCGAGTGAGTGAGGCCGTGACAGCAGCAACATTGTCCGGCCCCGCTTTCTCCAATCACCCGCTGCCGGCGGAAAGCAGCGAATGCAGCCTCAGACAGCGCATTACTGTCCATCCCTGGGAAACAATTTCCAACTGAAACAGATTGGAGTTGTGCTGAGCTTTGAGTCTGTAGCGTGGACGTGACGAGTTTCAGGTTGATATCATCCATTCATTTTTTTATATCTCAGAAACGCACCAGGAGAAAACAGGAACTGAGAATCAAATTGTCCCTGTAGGTGATGAATTCAAGGGAATATCGCTCCAAGCAGATCTGTGAAAGTCACAGTGCAACCGCACAGAAGTTCCAAATTCTCCCTCTCGCCACTCGGCAAACATTAACTGACCTTTGCTCTGGCCTGGTGTCGCCTCGATCAAACCGTCTCTTTCGCGTAAGATTTTTTTCACGAGTGCAAAGCGTCCCCCGCTTCAGTGAAGCTGCAATCGACATTTTCTTCTAGATGCCATGTCATGGGCCAGATAAAGGATGTGAACAGTTACTGCTGAGAACAAATTACAAAGTAGCAGAAGTTCATCAAAGTTGCACCATTGAAAGTCCTGGGTGGAGGTTTAGAGGCTGCGATTGTGGGAAGAGTTTTGTTGCGATTCTAACAGACCCTCGAGTGAATTTCCGGGATGTCCAGAGCAGCGAAATAACTCAGTCAGACTGAAGATCTAAAGGGTTCAGTCCCGGGTTTCAGGAGCGTTTTCTCTCCCTCTCTGTTATCTTGATACCTCCTCCGTGCCCTTTCCATTCTCTGATACGCTCGGAGTGCCCCTTACCCACTGACACACCCTGACTCTCCCTGATAACATCTGGCAGTCCCTTGCCCTCTCTGATAACATCTGGCAGTCCCTTGCCCTCTCTGATAACATCTGGCAGTCCCTTGCCCTCTCTGATAACATCTGGCAGTCCCTTGCCCTCTCTGATAACTTCTGAGAGTGCCGTAAACTCTTTGATACCTCATAGCCTCACACCCCTTGATAACCCCTGAGAAGCCCTTTGATTCCCTGACAGCCTCTGGGATCCCGTTGCCCCACCGGATCCACACTAATAAACCCTTAGACTCCCTGGTTCATTCTCAGGAGCCATTAACCTCTCTGCTACCCAAGTGCGATTTAATTCCACATGTGGATCTGCCAGTCTGTGTTGAGGATCAGATCCACGGTTTGTTCGCTCTCATTACTCTGAAGCACTCTGTTCACCGAGAGGGAAATCGCACCTACGTTTATGTGATTTTCAAAGAAAAATTAAACATTGCATGTACAGAATACAGAAATAGCTCAGATGGGGTAGCGTTAGAATTAAAATCCACAGATCCTTTGTTCAATCTCCGCTTAAGGCGGCCTTTTTTCCTCTCTCTCTGTTGGCGGAATGCATAATGAGGGGGTTAATCTTGAAATTAGTGCTCGATTAATGAGGCAAGAAATCAGGAATCACTTTCGCAAACAAAATCCGGCCGAAAGCTGGAACTCTCTCGGCCAAAAGGATGTGGATTGAGGCTCAATTCAAATTTACAAGACTGATATTGACAGATCTTTTTTCGGTTCGGGTCCCAAGGGATATGTTTCCAATGCGGGGAAACAGAGTTGAGTTACAGACCACCTCATGATCAAATTGAATGGGACAGCAGGAAGAGGGGCTGAGTGGCCCTCTCCTGTCTCGATGTTCCTCTCCTGCTCAGCGCGGTGCTGGAGGACGGGGATAAGGCATCAGACTGACTCCAGAATGAAAAGCGAGTGCACAGAAGGAGCTCCGCTGGGATTGTCAGACAAACTGAACCCCTGCAGCAAAATCAACAGCTGCCTCTCTACAATAATAGGATGGGAAAGGGCATTGAAGGCGGCCTGGCTAGCTCAGTCGGTAAAACATGAGACTCTTAATCTCAGGGTCGTGGGTTCGAGCCCCACGCTGGGCGTTTCGTGTTTTATTTCTCAAACTGGGTGATAAAAGGTCCAAAGTGCGACCTCTCATCTCCAGTTCATGAAATCCAGTTATATGAACAGACACAACACTGAGCTGTGTGAAAGGAAACCGTGAGCGTTGCCAAATATCCAGCCCCTCCCGATTCTATCTTCTCATTCCCTCCACATGGGACACGGACAGGTTATCGGATCAACCGGTTTCATTTTTTGCTGTTATTAAATGTGTTGATGCCTTCAAAATGTAAGATTTAGAAGATGACAACTCTGGATCCATTCGCCTCTCTGATACCTCCGGAGACCCCCTTACCCTCTTTGATTCTCCCTGAGCTCCTTATCTTCTCCGATATGGTCCGAGAGTCCATTATCCTTTTTGAACCTTGTCAGCGCTCTTTACACTCTCTGATACCCGCAAAATGCTCCTTACCCACTGTTACTCCCTGAGTCCTCTTACGCTCTCTGATACCCTCTGACACTCCCTTCCCCTCTCTGAGATCCCCTTACACTCTCTGATATCCTCCGACAGTCCTTTCCCCTCTCTGAGATCCCCTTATACTCTGTGATACTCTCTGACAGTTCCATCCCCTCTCTGAGATCCTCTTACGCTCTCTGATACCCTCTGACAATCCCTTCCCTTCTCTGAGATCCTCTTACGCTCTCTGATACCCTCTGACACTCACTTCCCTTCTCTGAGATCCCCTTACACTCTCTGATACTCTCTGACAATCCCTTCCCTTCTCTGAGAACCCCTTACACTCTGTGATACTCTCTGACAATCCCTTCCCTTCTCTGAGCCCTCTTATGCTCTCTGATACCCTCTGACACTCCCTTCCCCTCTCTGAGCGCTCTTACGCTCTCTGATACCATCTGACACTCCCTTCCCCTCTCTGAGATCCTCTTACGCTCTCTGATACCCTCTGACAGTCCCTTCGCCTCTCTAAGATCCCCTTACACTCTCTGATACGCTCTAATAGTCTCTTCCCCTCTCTGGGATCCCCTTGCCCCACCGGATCGCCACTAAAAAGCCATTAGACTCCCTGAACCCTTCTCAGAGCACAATACCCTTCCTCATACCCAAGTACGATGTAATTTCACAGGATGATCGATCGGCTTGTGTTCAGAATGAGATCCACAGTTTGTACGGCCCATGCTGCTTCCGCCTCTCCCACTCCGAGAGCTCAAGAGGCGGTCGGAACCAATCTCCCTCCAAAACACTCGGAGTGTAAGTATGAGTGCGCTGTTGTTTCATGTACTGTGGGAGTGTATATATGAGTGCGATGTTTATATATGAACTGTGGGTGTGTACATATGTGTGCGATGTTTATATATGAACTGTGGGTGTGTATATATGAGTGCGATGTTTATATCTGAACTGTGGGTGTGTATATATGTGTGCGATGTTTATATATGAACTGTGGGTGTGTATATATGAGTGCGATGTTTATATATGAACTGTGGGTGTGTATATATGTGTGCAATGTTTATATATGAACTGTGGGTGTGTATATATGAGTGTGATGTTTATATATGAACTGTGGGTGTGTATATATGTGTGCGATGTTTATATATGAACTGTGGGTGTGTATATATGAGTGCGATGTTTATATCTGAACTGTGGGTGTGTATATATGTGTGCGATGTTTATATATGAACTGTGGGTGTGTATATATGAGTGCGATGTTTATATATGAACTGTGGGTGTGTATATATGTGTGCGATGTTTATATATGAACTGTGGGTGTGTATATATGAGTGCGATGTTTATATATGAACTGTGGGTGTGTATATATGAGTGTGATGTTTATATATGAACTGTGGGTGTGTATATATGTGTGCGATGTTTATATATGAACTGTGGGTGTGTATATATGTGTGCGATGTTTATATATGAACTGTGGGTGTGTATATATGAGTGCGATGTTTATATATGAACTGTGGGTGTGTATATATGTGTGCGATGTTTATATATGAACTGTGGGTGTGTATATATGAGTGTGATGTTTATAAATGAACTGTTGGTGTGTATATATGAGTGCGATGTTTATATATGAACTGTGGGTGTGTATATATGTGTGCGATGTTTATATATGAACTGTTGGTGTTTATATATGAGTGTGATGTTTATATATGAACTGTGGGTGTATATATGAGTGCGATGTTTATATATGAACTGTGGGTGTATATATGAGTGCGATGTTTATATATGAACTGTGGGTGTGTATATATGAGTGCGATGTTTATATATGAACTGTGGGTGTATATATGAGTGCGATGTTTATATATGAACTCTGGGTGTGTATATATGAGTGCGATGTTTATCTATGAAGTGCGGTAATGAACAGGAGGAGCAGGGCTTCGGAGGGGTTATATTTTCTTGGAAGACAATGGCGCAAAGTTGCATTTGCTCTGGGGTCCAAATACTCAGTTGGAATTGCATTGGACTGAAGATTTAAAGGTCCTTGGTTTAATCCCGGGTTCGGCAGTTTTTGGTTATTTAGTTTATTTTTCTTTGGGTCCATTCTCGCATTTATTAACAGAGAAATTTTATTCCCACCACTGAAGGTTTGGGGATGGATTAGAGAGACATCAAGGATGGGAAATATTTCTATCGTCTGTATTTGGTTTTTATTTCTCTGTTACCTTCTGCCTTTTTCTCTTGGTTTTGTTTCTCTCGGTGCCGGGTGAACATTTGATTTGATGCATTTGTCCTAAACTGATGCCTTTTCCCCATCTCGGGGAGGTCAGACCCGCTCTGTCTGTCTGTTGCTGCTGATGATCATTAATGGGAACAGGCCGCGAGTTAAACATTTCTCTGCAAACCGGAGAAAGACAAATCAAAAGAAAGACGTGTTTCTCTGGCCCAGGGGTAAAGTTACAATGTATGTTATTCAAAAAACTGTCCCCATGAATTTGTCTGTGAATCTGTTTGTAAAGCTTGGGTTTTAAAAGTTCCGAAAACCCAAAATACAGCCCCTTAACAGCCCATACAGGAATCAAACCCACGATTATAACATTATGGTGTGTTTCAAGCAAGTCAGCTGACCAGCCGTTACGAACATCCCAATCATCGTTTTATTTTAACCTATACTAGTTTGAAGTGATTTCTGTACACGGACCCCTAAATCTCTCTGGCCCTCCACAGTTCCCAGCTTCTCACCATTTAGAAAGTACCCTGTTCTATCCTTTTTTGATCCAAAGTGGATGACCTCCAGAAAAAGTGACTAAAGTAGTGGACAGGGGAATGTCAATGGATGTTATTTATATGGACTTCCAGAAGGCATTTGATAAGGTCCCACATAAGAGACTGTTAGCTAAGATAGAAGCCCATGGAATCGAGGGATAAGTACGGACTTGGTTAGGTAGTTGGCTGAGCGAAAGGCGACAGAGAGTAGGGAGAATGGGTAGGTACTCACATTGACAGGATGTGACTAGTGGAGTCCCGCGGGGATTTGTCTTGGGGCCTCAATTATTCACAATATTTATTAACGACTCAGATGAAGGCATAGAAAGTCTCACATCCAAGTTTGCCAATCACACGACGATTGGTGGCATTGTAAGCAGTGTGGATGAAAACATAAAATTACAAAGTGATATTGATAGATAAGGTGAATGGGCAAAACTGTGGCAACTCATGGACCAGCATATTCCTCACTCTACCATTACCAACAAGCCAGGGGAGCAACCCTGGTTAAATGAGGAGTGTAGAAGAGCATGCCAGGAGCAGCACCAGGCGTACCTAAAAATGAGGTGCCAACCTGGTGAAGCTACAACTCAGAACTACATGCGTGCTAAACAGCGGAAGCAACATGCTATCGACAGATTTAAGCGATTCCACAACCAACGGATCAGATCAAAGCTCTGCAGTCCTGCCACATCCAGTCGTGAATGGTGGTGGACAATTAAACAACTAACGGGAGGAGGAAGCTCTGCAAAAATCCCCATCCTCAATGATGGCGGAGTCCAGCACATGAGTGCAAAAGACAAGGCTGAAGCGTTTGCAACCATCCACGTGATATCAAGAAACGGCTGAGTGCACTGGATACAGCAAAGGCTATGGGCCCTGACAACATCGCAGCTGTAGTGCTGAAGACTTGTGCTCCAGAACTAGCTGCGCCTCTTGCCAAGCTGTTCCAGTACAGCTACAACACTGGCATCTACCCGACAATGTGGAAAATTGCCCAGGTATGTCCTGTCCACAAAAAGCAGGACAAATCCAATCCGGCCAATTACCGCCCCATCAGTCTACTCTCAATCATCAGCAAAGTGATGGAAGGTGTCGTCGACAGTGCTATCAAGCGGCACTTACTCACCAATAACCTGCTCACAGATGCTCAGTTTGGGTTCCGCCAGGACCACTCGGCTCCAGACCTCATTACAGCCTTGGTCCAAACATGGACAAAAGAGCTGAATTCCAGAGGTGAGGTGAGAGTGACTGCCCTCGACATCAAGGCAGCATTTGACCGAGTGTGGCACCAAGGAGCCCTAGTAAAATTGAAGTCAATGGGAATCAGGGGGAAAACTCTCCAGTGGCTGGAGTCATACCTAGCACAATGGAAGATGGTAGTGGTTGTTGGAAGCCAATCATCTCAGCCCCAGGACATTGCTGCAGGAGTTCCTCAGGGCAGTGTCCTAGGCCCAACCATCTTCAGCTGCTTCATCAATGACCTTCCCTCCATCATAAGGTCAGAAATGGGGATGTTTGCTGATGACTGCACAGTGTTCAGTTGCATTCGCAACCCCTCAAATAATGAAGCAGTCCGAGCCCGCATGCAGCAAGACCTGGACAACATCCAGGCTTGGGCTCATAAGTGGCAAGTAACATTCGCGCCAGATAAGTGCCAGGCATTGACCATCTCCAACAAGAGAGAGTCTAACCACCTCCCCTTGACATTCAACGGCATTACCATCGCCGAATCCCCCACCATCAACATCCTGGGGGTCACCATCGACCAGAAACTTAACTGGACCAGCCATATAAATACTGTGGCTACGAGAGCAGGTCAGAGGCTGGGTATTCTGCGGCAAGTGACTCACCTCCTGACTCCCCAAAGACTTTCCACCATCTACAAGGCACAAGTCAGGAGTGTGATGGAATACTCTCCACTTGCTTGGATGAGTGCAGCTCCAACAACACTCAAGAAGCTCGACACCATCCAGGACAAAGCAGCCCGCTTGATTGGCACCCCATCCACCACCCTAAACATTCACTCCCTTCACCACTGGCGCACTGTGGCTGCAGTGTGGAACATCCACAGGATGCACTGCAGCAACTCGCCAAGGCTTCTTCGACAGCACCTCCCAAACCCGCGACCCCTACCACCTAGAAGGACAAGAGCAGCAGCTACATGGGAACAACACCACCTGCACGATCCCCTCCAAGTCACACACCATCCCGACTTGGAAATATATCGCCGTTCCTTCATCGTCGCCGGGTCAAAATCCTGGAACTCCCTTCCTAATAGCACTGTGGGAGAACCGTCACCACATGAACTGCAGCGGTTCAAGAAGGCGGCTCACCACCACCTTCTCAAGGGCAATTAGGGATGGGCAATAAATGCCGGCCTCGCCAGCGACGCCCACATCCCGTGAACGAATAAAAAAAAACACCAGCCGGCAATACATTCCAGATGCTCAGTACTCTCCGGGAAAAGAAGAAGCTCCCAACATCCAGACGATTCTTCCCTCTTTGTGGTCGGAACGCCGGTCCGCTGCTTCCCCCCAATCTGTGAAACTGGAAATAATCGATCACTGGGCAAGCTGTTCAACCATGAGATGAGAGCCATTCAAACATCGTGGGCGCTCTCCCATTGAATTATATTCTGTACGGAGCGTTCGGTTCATCGCGAGGTGAAGAAACTCTTGTCTCCCCTTGTGTGTCAATGTGAGGCGAGTCTCAGAGGATATTCACAGTTGAATCCAAAATTTAACTTGTTTGGAGATGCCGGGGATTGAACCCGGGACCTCATACATGCAAAGCATGCGCTCTTCCACTGAGCTACATCCCCACGGATCAAAATGTTCCTGAGAAATAAACAAGCGGGCACTTTAGAAGTGAAGCCGTGAGCTTTCTGCTCCGTCTCTCCAGGACATCGAGATGCCCAGCGGTCCCGCGTGTTCACAATGTTCAACCTCTGCTTCAGTTCACGGGGTTTCTGCTCCTCTTTACTTTGAACTTTCCAAAAAAAAGTCTGCGGAAATAAAAAAAACCCAATCGCTAATGGTCAGTGACAAGGCTGAAATCCAACCTCTGAATCATAAAGTGAGATGGAAGAATGACAGAGCGTCAAACAGGAACAAGAGCTGGGACTGCTCGCTCGATATTGCACCGTCACACATTCCCCTCAGTCGGCGGCTGCTTTGAGTTGAGCTGTTGAGGGGACCGAGAGATGAAGTCCCGCTCCGGGACAATTTAATGCTTGTGGAGCCTCAGAAGTTGGAACTCGCTGAGCTCAAAAAGCGTCATTCAACATTCGGTGGGTAATTCTGGTGAAAAGATACAGAGAGTTGAACCCAGGACCTCAACACACACAAAACATGCGCTCTATCACTGAACTAAATCCCCAGATAACACAGACCGCCAACCAAGGAAAGAAGAACTGATTGTCCTCAGTTTATGAGGCCACCCGTGGTGGGTGTGCACTCCGCTCACTGCATTTTACTGGAAAAATAATCAATTTATATCATGTAACTATCCCCCACTCTGCATTTTAATGAAGAAATAATTAATTTGTTTTATGTAACTATCCCCCACTCTGCATTTTAATGAAGAAATAATCAATTTATATTATGTAACTATCCCCCACTCTGCATTTTACTGGAGAAATAATCAATTTATATTATGTAATTATCCTCCACTCACTGCATTTTACTGGAGAAATAATCAATTTATATTATGTAACTATCCCCCACTCACTGCATTTTACTGGAGAAATAATCAATTTATATTATGTAACTATCCTCCACTCACTGCATTTTAATGAAGAAATAATCAATTTATATCATGTAACTATCCCCCACTCTGCATTTTAATGAAGAAATAATCAATTTGTTTTATGTAACTATCCCCCACTCTGCATTTTAATGAAGAAATAATTAATTTGTTTTATGCAACTATCCCCCACTCTGCATTTTACTGGAGAAATAATCAATTTGTATGATGGAACGATCCCCCACGCGGCTGCTTTGAGTTGAGCTGTTGAGGGGACCGTGAGATGAAGTCCCGCTCCGGACAATTTAATGCTTGTGGAGCCTCAGAAGTTGAAACTCGCTGAGCTCAAAAAGCGTCATTCAACTTTCCGTGCGTAATTCTGGTGAAAAATTACGAAGGAAGATGCTGGGAGTTGAACCCAGGACCTCAACACATGCAAAACATGCGCTCTTCCACTGAACGAAATCCCCAGATAACACAAACGGCTTCCCAAGGAAACAAGAACTGATTGTCCTCATTTTATGAGGCCACCCGTGGTGGGTGTGCACTCCGCTCACTGCATTTTACTGGAAAAATAATCAATTTATATTATGTAACTATCCTCCACTCACTGCATTTTACTGGAGAAATAATCAATTTATATTATGTAACTATCCCCCACTCACTGCATTTTACTGGAGAAATAATCAATTTATATTATGTAACTATCCTCCACTCACTGCATTTTACTGGAGAAATAATCAATTTATATTATGTAACTATCCCCCACTCACTGCATTTTAATGGAGAAATAATCAATTTATATTATGTAACTATCCTCCACTCACTGCATTTTAATGGAGAAATAATCAATTTATATTATGTAACTATCCCCCACCAGGTTTTAGCTGTTGTCAGAAATAGTCCCTTCGTGGTCGCCAATTGTAGGATTTAAACCACTATTTTCAGGATTATAATCTAATCCAATCTAAGGACTGGTTCCTGACAACAACAAGATCACCACTGGTACTGGTATTACGGTTAAAGGCAAAACCGATTTATTAATCACATCACAATTAGTGCAAAAAGGTGATTCTTAACAAAGAGAAATAGTGAGTGTTCCTTGAAACCTCAGGAGTGTCCCTCCAAGTGACTACGGTGCGGTCTCTCTCTCTCTCTCTCTATCCCTCCAAGTGACTACGGTGCGGTCTCTCTCTCTCTCTCTCTCTCTCTATCCCTCCAAGTGACTACGGTGCGGTCTCTCTCTCTCTCTCTTGCTGTGTTCTGTTGACTGAAAAGTTTTCTTCTTCCTTGCCAGAATCTTGTGCGCCTTCCTCAGCTTTTGAGGTCTCTTCTTATTCCCTTTTTCAGTTTATGAGCAGTTCACTCTCACATCCACATCTCTCAGCCTGACCATTATTCATGTCTCTCAACCTTCAGAAGTTACATTCCAAGCATAACTCCTGGTCCCATCCGTGCCTTGTTGTTACAGACTTAACAGAACCTTATTTAGAGTTTACATTGCCAGCCTTCACAGAACCGTTTGTTTCAACAGACTTCTACTGACTGGCTTGTGGAGGCTTGAGATAGAGAGGCCTGAGCCTGAGTGACTCCTTGATTTAATTAAGCTTCAGTCCCTTTATCTACATGTCTTTTAGACATTATGCTATTACAGCACATTCCTCCCTTCGGTCTGTTAATTCCCACTTTACTGTTGTCAGCATCCTTTTAGTTTTAACTGCAAACTTGACTATAATAACCATCATGCATCCTTCTCGGCCCACCAGCACTTTCTTATTGAACACACGTTACATGGTTCATTCTATATTAATACACAGTGCAGTTTACATTTATAGATACATAGATTCACAGCACATTTTGTTCTACTTCTACTATTGATTATAATTATACTAAATTCTATCTGTTAATGGGTTAATCCTTACACGTTGTTCTTCCTAACACTAAACACCATAGTTCAGTCCTGGATGTGATTAACTGCAGAATCCAACCCCTGCAGTCACTTGTGAACTCGCTGGTGTCTCAGCACGTGTGATGACTGAGTGAATCCCTTCCCACACACGGAGCAGGTGAACAGTCTCTCCACAATGGGCGCGAGTTGATGTGTCAGCAGTTCATTTCTGCTTTTGAAGCTCTTCTCAAAGTTACTGCATTAAAAGGTCACTCAATAGTGTGAACAAGTTGATGTCTCAGAAGGTGAGATGAATTCGTGTATCCCTTCCCACACATGGAGCAGGTGAACAGTCTCTCCCCAGTGTCAGTGTGTTGGTGTTTCAGATCATTTGTTTTAAAGCCCTTCTCACAGTCAGAACATTTCAGAGGTCTCTTATCAGAGTGAACTCGCTGGTGTCTCAGCAGGTGTGATGACCGAGTAAATCTCTTCTTACACAGGGAGCAGGTGAACGGCCTCTCCCTGGCGTGAGTGTGTCGATGTCTTCACAATTTGTATCTGTATTTAGAGCTCTTCGTGCAGTCAGAACATTAAAAAGGTCTCTCCCCAGTGTGAACAAGTTGGTGTGTCAGCAGTTTGGATGAAATAGTGAATCTCTTCCCTCACACGGAGCAGGTGAGCGGCCTCTCCCCAGTGTGAGTGCGTTGGTGTGTCAGCAGATTAAATTTGCTTTTAAACCTCTTCTCACAGTCAGAACATTTAAAAGGTCTCTCATCGGAGTGAACTCGCTGGTGTCTCAGCAGGGTGGAAGAATGAGTGAATTTCTTCCCACACATGGAGCAGGAGAACGGCCTCTCCCCATTGTGAACTCGCTGGTGTATCAGCAGGTGGGATGACTGAGTGAATCTCTTCTTACACACAGAGCAGGAGAATGGTCTCTCCCCAGTGTGAGTGCGTTGGTGTGTCAGCAGATTAATTTTGCTTTTAAAGCTCCTCTCACAGTCAGAACATTTAAAGGGTCTCTCATCGGAGTAAACTCGCTGGTGTGTCAGCAGGTGTGATGACCAAGTGAATCTCTTCCCACACACGGAGCAGGTGAACGGCCTCTCCCCAGTGTGACGGCGTCGATGAGTTTCCAGCTCTGAAGGGTAATTGAATCCCTTCCCACAGTCCCCACATTTCCACGGTTTCTCCATGGTCTGGGTGTCCTTGTGTCTCTCCAGGTTGGACGATCAGTTGAAACCTCGTCCACACACAAAACACGTGTACGGTGTCTCCCCGCTGTGAATGGTGCGATGTTTTTTCAGGCTGTGTAACTGGTTAAAGCTCTTTCCACAGTCAGTGCACTGGAACACTCACTCGGGTGTGTGTGTCTCGGTGCTTTCCCACTCACACTGCTGTTTGAAATCTTCTCCCACAGTCAGAACAGACAAACATTTCTCCTTCCACATTCAAAGGCCGATGATATTCAGGTCCTGATGAATCGAGTGACTCTGTCAGATCTTGGCGTGCTGTTTGGTTTGAGTTTCCCTCTGCAAATCCTCGCCTTCTAATACCCTATAAAGGAGTTTATAAAAGTCATCACTGTAAGTACAGGGTAGAAATTCAGAACAGACAATTCTAGTTTCTACAAAACATTCTTTCCTCTCTTGTGCCTCAAAGCTGTAAATCCCCATCCCACACAATCTCCCTCCTCCCTGTGCTGAAATCCAAACTCATCACGTCATCTTTCAGTGGCCCTAAAGCATGAGTGAAAGGTTGAGAGAGTGAATGTGAGAGAGTGAATGTGAGAGTGAGAGAATGAATGTCAGGGAGTGAGTGTGAGAGAGTGAATGTGAGTACAGCAGTGGGCTCGGTGTGGAGAATGAAGTGGGGCAGGTGGAGCATGCTTCAGTGGGGCAGCAGTGATCATAATCTCATTAGGTTTAGAATAGTTATGGAAAAGGACAAGGAACAGTCAAATGTGAAAATTCTTAACTGGAGGAGGGCTAATTCCAGTGAGTTAAAAAGAGATCTTGTCCAGGTGGATTGGAATCAAAAATTGGCAGGCAGAACAATAATTGAACAGTGGGAGGCCTTCAAGGAGGGGTGGGTTTGGGTACAGAGTAGACAGATTCCCACGAGGAGGAAATGAACAGCATCCAAAGCTAGAGCTCCCTGGATGACTGAAGATATGGAGATCACCATTTCTCCTCCATTTGCAGACGCTCCCTGACCGATCACCATTTCTCCTTCATTTGCAGACGCTCCCTGACCGATCACCATTTCTCCTTCATTTACAGACGCTCCCTGACCGATCACCATTTCTCCTTCATTTACAGACGCTCCCTGACGAATCTCCATTTCTCCTTCATTTACAGACGCTCCCTGACCGATCCCCATTTCCCCTTCATTTCCCGGCGGGTAGTGAGGGGGGGATAATGTTCACTGTTTTATATTCGGGTCTGGGGCCGCACTCGGGGTTTGTAAAGCCTGAGCCTGGGCCTGAGCCCGGACCCGGGCCCCGGGGTTTATTGAGCCTCTTGCTCCGATCCTCTGACCTGCACCGAACGCGCTCCTCCCGCAGCCTCGACTGGCCGCGCATGCTCAGGACACACTGCCCGATAATGAGTCACTGCTGCGCCTGCGCGCTGGGCTCCACTGATTCAGATAGGGCACAATCTGAACCGCGCTGCATGCTGGGTGGTACAGCCGCCATTGATGATCTTACTGTCCGGCCGAAAAGCAAAGACATTGGAAGCAGGGAGAGCGCGTTTGGACCAAGGATAATAAAATAAACTGAAACCCCAGCGCTTCGAGCCATTAAAATCGGCACAAACACACAGCGCAGAAGCGCCCCCCCCTCCACCCCGAATTTGGTGAACTCCAGAAAAAATAATTTCAATGACTTTTATTAATTTCGTTTTATTAACTGTTGCAACTGAAGAGTTCAATTTATGTTTATTTTCCAAATGCACCTCGGGACCGCCAGTCTCACCATTAATCCCGCCTGGCGATTAAGGAGTGTTCCGGACCAATAGGAGGAGCGGAAATTTATAGGCATTTCATCTAACTCGTGGGGTGTTGCAGGGATCATCAGTCCTGTGGCCTCAATTATTTTCAATGTATATCAATGACTTGGATGAAGGAACAGAGTGTCTTGTGGCCAGATTTGCTGATGATGCAAAGATAGGTGGAAAAGCAAGTTGCAATGAGGACACAACGTGTCTGCGAAGGGATGTTGCCTGGTTCAGCGAATGGGCAAAAATTGGCAGATGGAATATAATGTGGGAAAATGTGAAGTCATCCACTTTGGGAGGAAAAAAATATTTTTCTTTTTTATTTGAATGGAGAAATACTACAAAATTGTAAATAATTGAGGCCACAGTACTGATCCCTGCAGGACAGAGGGATCTGGGTTTCCTCGTGCAAGAAAGACAAAATTCAACATACAGGTGCAGCAGGTAATCCGGAAGGCAAACTGAACATTGGCTTTTATGTCTAGGGGGATGGAGCATAAAATCAGTGAAGTCATGCTACAAATGTACAGGGTGCTGGTGAGACCACAACTGGAGTACTGCATACAGTTCTAAGGAAGGACATACTTGCATTTGAGGCAGTTCAGAGAAGGTTCACGAGGTTGATTCCGGGTATGAAAGGGTTGTCTTATGATGAAAGATTGAACAGGCTGGGTCTATGCTCAATGGAGTTTAGATGAATGAGAGGAGATCTTATTGAAACAGCAAGATTCTGAGGAGACTCGATAGCGTAGATGCTGAGAGGATGTTACCCCTCATGGGGGAATCTAAAACTAGGGGGCATAGTCTCAGAATAAGGGGTCACCCGTTTAAGACGGAATTAAGGAGCGATTTCTTCTCCCAGAGCATCGTGAGTCTTTGGAATTCTTTACCCCAAAAAGCTGTGGAGGCTGAGTCATTGAATACATTCAAGTCTGAGTTAGACAAATTTTTGATCAGCAAGGGAGTCAAAGGATATGGGGAAAGGGCGGGAAAGTGGAGCTGAGGTAAAAATCAAATCAGCCATGATCTCATTAAATGGCGGAGCAGGCTCGAGGGGCCGAATAGCCTACTCCTGCTCCTATCTCTTATGGTCTTATGGTAAATTGACTGGACGGATGTGCGGACAGTTGGCCCTCCAACCAATCGGAGTGTGTGAGGGGCGGGAGTTGCGCCACTGAATGGGCGGTTCCAAGTCCAGATATCCGTCATTGTCTGAAGCATCATTTTTTAAAATTAATTTATCTTAAGCTCCAGGAGAAAACTCGACCTTTCTGTTGGGGCTTGGAACAGATGAAACCAGATGAGGTGGAGCAAACATTTCAACATTTGTTCGAAAAACACATTAATGAAGAACAGCCAACATGGATTAATTGAGATATCACAAGTCTACTGATAAAGGGAATGTAGTGGATGTTGTGTAGATGGATTGTGAAAAGGTATTTGATAAAATGACGGACAGGAGGCTTATTGATAAAATTAATACCCACGGTATTAAAATGAATGGGGCAGTGTGGGTAGGAAGTTGTGTAAAGGGCAGAAAACAGAGAGGAGTGGTTAATGGATGTTCTCCAGACTGGGGGGATGTAAACAGTGGTGTCCCCCAGGGTCAGTGTTGGGACCATTGCTCTTCTCAATATAGAGAATGATCTGAGCTTGGGTATGTGGGACACAAGGTGAAAATCTCTCGATGACGCCAAAATTGGCAGCGTGGGGAACTGTGAAGAGGAGTCAGTGACTTCATTGTGACGTCCACAGGTTCGTAAACAGGCAGGTGAAATTTAATGCAGAGAAATGTGACGTGATACATTTTGAGAGGAAGAAAAATTAGATGAAATGTAAACTAAATAATCAAAGTTTAAAAGTAGAGGAGCAGAGAGACTTAGGGATGGAAGGTTCTAAATAATGCATTGTCTTATTAATTAACAAGTCTGAGAGTCAGCAACTTTAATACCTCATTCAGAAATATATGAGCAAATTCTCTTTCCTGTACTGTACCAGAGTAAACATGCCAGTCCCCCGTGTACACGAGATGATCCCGCTGGATGGAACCTCAGGCACCCTGAGCTTGATCTCAGGTGTCTCCAGTCCTGACTGCCCCTTACATCAGTATCCCCTCACTTTTATACCCTGTAGTGATCCATCTCTGTCACTGGAGCTGGAACTTCCCCAGTCTGTGGTTTACAAGGACACATTGCTTGGTTCCCAGCAGTTATTTATCTTCAGTAGCGTTCTCATGATCACTGAACTACCCTGCTTACTGTTAATTAGACTCATCGAATCAAAGTAATGTATGGCACAGAAAGAGACCATTCGGCCCATCGCGTCTGTGCCAGCCGAAAAAGAGCTATCCAGCTTAATCCCACTTTCCAGCTCTTGGCCCATAGCCTTGTAGCTTCCGGCAGTTCAAGTATTCTTCAAATACGATGAGGGTGACTGCCTCAACCACCCTTTCAGGCAGTCAGTTCCAGACCCCCACAACCCTTGGGTGAAATAATTTCTCCTCAGTTTCCCATTAAACCTTCTACCAATCACTTTAAATCTATACCCCTGGTTATTAACCTCTCTGCTAAGAGAAGTGGGTCCTTCTAATCCATGCTGTCTGGGGCCCTCATAATTTTGTTCACCTCAATTAAATCTGCCTTCAGCCACCTCTGTTCCAAAGAAAACAACCCCAGCCTATCCAGTCTTTCCTCATAGCTAAAATTCTACAGTCCAGGCAACATCCTTGTAAATCTTTCTTGCCTTGTGTATAAAATGTCTGCTATTTGAAAGTCGTGACATTGATCAAAGTCCACGTTACATTTTCTTGCCATTTGTGTCAAGATTTGGAAAAGATCTGCTGCCTGATACTTTAAATATTGCCGACCTTTAACTGTAGCTCACAGTGTCTTAACTGTCACTGTTATCATCAGCCTTTTATGAATTTCCTGGTGCTCCATCTCCTTAACAACACTAGCTGATCACAGCATCGTTTCCTTTAAATTGAATCCACTGTGAAAAAATGCACAATTTCAAAGTTAAGCAACGTGTGTTAGATTGGAAGGAGAGTGTGAGAGGAGATAATTGGCTTGGATCAGTGATCTCTTGAGCATTAAGACATTCATTATCTGAAAGAAGCACGGAGATGAGATTTCTGTCTATATTTATCAGTATAGAAAATAAGCAGGGAGTTGAGATCCTTTTGTCTATTCATCCTGCTATCGACAAAATCCTTCGCCTCTCAATGCCCAGCATCTTTCTTTCCAACTCCTTGCTCTGCAGGGAAGTCTTGGTTTCATTAATTCTCCATGTTAGCAGCAAACATCTAATTCACCTGGCAGATCTGGCCATGGTTTCTAGTCATAAATCATCCCTTCGTGTTGACACCATGTTTGCAACTCAAGATAAGCTGTTTTATGTTCATGGAATTCATTCCAGCCAGTTTTCTAGATCAATATGTCGAGGAACCAACAAAGGAACAGGCTACTTTAGATCGAGTATTGTGTAATGAAACAGGGTTAATTGGTAATCTTGGAGTAAATGATCCTGTGGGGAAGAATGATCATAATATGGTAGAATTTGATATTGAGTTTGAGAGTGATGTCGTTAAGTCCGAAACTAGGGTCTCAAATTTAAACAAAACCAATTACGTAGTTATGAGGGGTGAGTTGGCTAAGGTAGTTTGGGAAATGAGATTAAAAATATGATAATAGATAAGCAATGGCGAACATTTAAAGAAATAATTAAGATTTCCTCAACAAAATTACATTCCCTTGAGGATTAAAAGCTCCACCGGAAAAGTGGTCCTACATTGGTTAACTGGAGAAATTAATGATAGCATTCGGTTAAAAGAGGCTTACAATGTTGCCAAAAAGAATAGTAAGCCTGAGGATTAGGAGAGTTTGAGAAATCAGCAAAGGATGACCAAGAAATTGATAACATGGGAGAAAATAGAATGAGCGTAAACCAGAAAGAAATATAAGAATGGATTGTAAGAGTTTCTACAAGTATGTATAAAGGAAGAGATTAGCGAAAGTAAGCATGGGTCCCTTGGAGACAGAAACAGGAGAATTTATAATGGAGAATAAGGAAATGGCAGAGACGTTAAACAAATATTTTGTATCTGTCGTCACAGTAGAAGACACAAAAATAATACCAGAAGTATTGGGGAACCAAGGTTCGAATGAGAGTGAGGAACCTAAAGCAATTAAGATTGGTAAAGAAACAGTACTGGATAAATTAATGGGACTAAAAGCCGACAAATTCATTGGCCCTGATGGCCGAGATCCTAGGGTTTTAGAAGAGGTGGCTGCAGAGACAGTGGATGCACTGGTTTTATCTTCCAGAGTTCCCATGATTCTAGAAAGGTCCCCATGGATTGGAAGGTACCAAATGTAACCCCGTTATTCAAGAAAGAGGGAGAGAGAAAACAGGGAACTACAGGCCCTTCAGCCTGACAATAGTAGGAGGGAAAATGCTCGAATCTATTACTAGGGAGGTGGTAACAGGGCACTTAGAAAATTATAATATGATTAGGCACATGCAACTCGCTTTTATGAAAGGGAAATCGTGTTTTGACAACTCTAAGAGGTTTTGAGGGTGTAGATAGCAGGGTAGATAAGGGAGAACCAGTGGATATAGAATATTTGGATTTTCAAAAGGCATTCGATAAGGTGCCACACAAAAGTTTGTTGAACAAGATTAGGGCTCATGGGATTGTGGGTAATATATTAACATGGATTGGGGATTGGTTGACGGACAGAAAACAGGAAGTCGGAATAAACAGGTCATTTTCGGATTGGCAGGTTGTAACTAGTGGGGTGCCGTGAAGATCAGTGCTTGGGCCTCAGATATTTACAATCTATATTAATGACTTAGATGAGGGGACCGAGTGTAATGTATCCAAGTTTGCTGATGAGACAAAACAAGGTGGGAAAGTAAGCTGTGAGGAGGATGCAAAGAGGATGCAAAGTGATACAGACAGGATAAGTGAGTGGGCTACAAGTTGGCAAATGAAGTATTAAGTGGGGAAATGTGAGGTTATTCACTTTGGTTGGAAGAATAGAAAACAGAATATCTTTTAAACGGTGAGAGAGTACGAAATGTTGGTATTCAGAGGGATTTGTGTGTCCTTGTACACGGATCACAGAAAGTTAACATGCAGGTGCAACAAGCAATTAGGAAAGCAAATGGTGTGTTGGCCTTTATTGCGAGGTGGTTGGAGTACAAGGATAAGGAAGTCTTGCTGTAATTATATAGGGCTTTGGTGAGACCGCATCTGGAGTACTGTGTACAGTTTTGATTTCCTTACCTGCGGAACGATACACTTGCCTTAGAGTGGGTGCAACAAAAGTTCACTAGATTGATTCCTGGGACAAGAGTGTTGTCCTGTGAGGAGAGATTGAGCAGAATGGGCCTATATTCTCTGGAGTTTACAATAATGAGGTGATCTCATTGAAATATATAAAATTTTTAGAGGGCTTGACAGTGTAGATGCTGGGAAGTTGTTTCCCCGAGCTGGAGAGTCCAGAACTAATGGTTATAATCTCAAGATAAGGGACTGGCCATTTAGTACAGAGATGAGGAATAATTTCTTCACTGAGAGGGTTGTGAACCATTGGAATTCTCCACCCCAGAGGGCTGTGGATGCTGAGCCATTGAATAGATTCAAAACTGAGATGGATTGATTTTTGGACACGAAGGAACTCAAGGGATATGGGGAGAGGTCGGGAAAGTGGAGTTGAGGTCGAAGATCAGCGATGACGTTATCAAATGGCGGAGCAGGCTCGAGGGACTGAATGGCCAACTCTTGCTCCTTTCGCTGATGTTGGTCCGCTGGAAAAGCCGAACTTGCCAGCTGTTTTAAAACTTTTAGCCTGAACAGGGACTTGAACCCTGGACTCTCAGATCACTACCTATTTTAAAAGTCTGATGCTCTACCGACTGAGCTATCCAGGCTCACTGTTGGATTAGTTTCCATCATACAGATTCATGGTGGGACTCTGAATTATCCCCGTCGATGTCGAATTCGGGGGAGTATCTCTTTTCTACAATTTTCAGCAACATGTTGAGGCGAATCCTTGTTTCTGTTGAACATGATGTAAGAAACATGGACAGAGAACTCGTGATTTTACAATTCTTCTTGTTTGTACAAAATGTCTTGTCATTCGTTCGCAGAAATTAAAAAAACCCACTTTACCCAATGGCTCAAAAGTTAAACTTGTTCCACACGGGAGATGGAAAAGGCCTCTCGAGATTTCAGCCGATCAACAATTGAAAGCTGAATAATTTCACCCGTTACACCGTGACACCAGGCAGCAGATTTGCCTCCCGAATTTTCCCAACACGACACTTCAAACCGATGAATCTCTGCTTCACGGAAAGAAGAATTGTGTGTTTGGTTCTTCAGATTTAAAGATGTCGTGCCGGCCGCTTTACCATTTCAGCTCTCGCCAATCGCCCCCTCTCCCTCCTATAAACAAATAAACTCTCACCTGCTATTGCAAGACGGGAGGGCAGAGGAGCCTCAGTGCCCACATGGGGACATGAAGAAGTCGATGTCTTATGGAACCGGTTGTACCTTGAACTCCAGTCAAAATGTTTAGAAGGTTCAACTACTTTAGATGGCGCTGGAGCTCACAACCCCAGCATTTCTCGAGTGTATAATTATTGTAGAAATAACGCGCGCTGACCGATTGCTCCACTGGAGCCGCGCACGGTCTGTGTCCCCAGTGCTCCCATCAAACAGCTTCATCCTCGGTCTCTCAATTATCACTTCCTGATCTTTCCCACACAGAAACCTCCAACCAAGAGGCGATTCGCTCAACATCCGCAGTGACCTTTAAAAGCCGTGGAATCTGAAACAAAACCCCAGACGATAAGAACTTTTAATTATATTGCTATTAACGTAAGGACAATTATTTTCATGCTACTTTGAGGATTTGGGGAAATTGGGAGCTGAAACTAAGAAACTCTCTCTGGGCTGTCGGTGATTGGAGAGATGGGCGTTATTTCATTTCAAAACCGAGACTCGGAACTTCCTGATGGAGAAGTGTGAGAGAAGATTGTGGTTAGTGGCAGTTACCGGGGAGATCGAGAGGAGAGGGAGAAAAGTCAAAGTCACAGCTGTGACAGCTCAAGTGCTCCGCTTATCTGCAATATTTAGAAAGTAATGTAAAATACAGGACAAACCGATTTGGTATCGATTATCAAAAATACTAAAAGTCCCGGGTTCAAAGGTGGATTTGTTAAGAGGGAACGGTTTTAACCGCCAGACCGAAATCACTCCCCATGAATCTGAAGCGTCTTGGGGAAAACGGCAGTGCGAACTGTTCTGTTCGTGTCATGACTTGAAAGACCCTCCAATTACTGACAGTATCTTTGAACGAGTTGTGCAATAAAACCGCGATAGAAGCCGCTTTGCATTCGTCAAACGTGTAGGTGACGATATTGGGGGTGATCAGGGTCGATTTCAATTATTTGAAATCTCACCATGTGACCCGAAGATTGACGGCAGAATCGAGTTTTTCCTGTCAGTCCTGAATTGAAGGGAAAAGCGCAACAAGCAGGTCGGAGAAATGAAGAGCAGAAAATGTGGATGAAACTTGCACGAGTGAAAATCCCTGTATGTTGGAAGACTCAGTCCCCAGTGGTGGAGAGGATTGGGATTTCAAGCTGTCTCACAGCTCACACACACACCATTGGCTCATTTAATCACCTTCAACAACTCGAATACATCAACACTTAATCTTCTATACACAAGGAAATACAAACCTTGTCTGTGCAACTTGTCCGCATAATTTAACCATTTTAGCCCCGGTATCATTCTGGTGAATCTGCGCTGCACCCCCTCCAAGGCCAATATATCCTCCCTGAGGTGTGGGGCCTAGAACTGAATGCAGGACTCGAAATGTGGTCTCAGCAGAGTTTATATAACTGGAACATAACTTCCACCCCTTTGAATTCCAGCTCCTTGAGATAAAGGCCAACATTCCATTGGCCTTTTGAATTATTTTTTGTAACTGTCCACTGACATTCAGTGATTTCTGTACTTGGACCCGTAAACATCTTTCCTCCCCCACAGTTCCTAGCTTCTCACCAGTTAGAACATATTCTGATCTATCTTGTTTAGGTCCAAAGTTCACACTTCCCCATATTGAAAGTTTGAACAGACTGGGGCTCTTTACCATAGGAAAGAGAAGACTGAGGGGTGACCTGATGTGGGACTTTAAGGTTATGCCAGGGTTTGCTCGGTCAGATGTCGATAAGGTGTTTGCAATTTTGGCGGTGAGGACTCCAAAACCTTTTTTTATATTCGTTCGTGGAATGTGGTCGTCGCTGGCGAGGCCGGCATTTATTGCCCATCCTTAATTGCACTTGAGAAGGTGGTGGTGAGCCGCCTTCTTGAACTGCTGCAGTCCATGTGGTGAAGGTTCTCCCACAGTGCTGTTCGGAAGGGAGTTCCAGGATTTTGACCCAGCGACGATGAAGGAACGGCGATATATTTCCAAGTCGGGATGGTGTGTGACTTGGAGGGGAACGTGCAGGTGGTGTTGTTCCCATGTGTCTGCTGCTCTTGTCCTTCTCGGTGGTAGAAGTCGCGGGTTTGGGAGGTGCTGTCGAAGAAGCCTTGGCGAGTTGCTGCAGTGCATCCTGTGGATGGTACACACACTGTGCACCGGAGGTGAAGGGAGTGCATCTTTCGGGTGGTGGACGGGATGCCAATAAAGCGGGCTGCTTCTTCCCTGATGGTGTCGAGCTTCTTGAGTGTTGTTGGAACTGCACTCATCAAGGCAAGTGGAGAATATTCCATCACACTCCTGACTTGTGCCTTGTAGATGGTGGAAAGGCTTTGGGGAGTCAGGAGGTGAGTCACTCGCCGCAGAATACCCAGCCTCTGACCTGCTCTCGTAGCCACAGTATTTATATGACTGGTCCAGTTAAGTTTCTGGTCAATGGTGACCCCCAGTATGTTCATGGTGCGGGATTCAGCGATGGTAATGCCGTTGAATGTCAAGGGGAAGTGGTTAGACTCTCTCTTGTTGGAGATGGTCATTGCCTGGCACTTATCTGGCGCGAATGTTACTTGCCACTTATGAGCCCAAGCCTGGATGTTGTCCAGGTCTTGCTGCATGCGGGCTCAGACTGCTTCATTATCTGAGGGGTTGCGAATGGAACTGAACACTATGCAATCATCAGCGAACATCCCCATTTCTGACCTTATGATGGAGGGAAGGTCATTGATGAAGCAGCTGAAGATAGTTGGGCCTAGGACACTGCCCTCAGGAACTCCTGCAGCAATGTCCTGGGGCTGAGATGATTGGCCTCCAACAACCACTCCCATCTTCCTTTGTGCTAGGTATGACTCCAGCCACTGGAGAGTTTTCCCCCTGATTCCCATTGACTTCAATTTTACTAGGGCTCCTTGGTGCCACACTCGGTCAAATGCTGCCTTGATGTCAAGGGCAGTCACTCTCACCTCACCTCTGGAATTCAGCTCTTTTGTCCATGTTTGGACCAAGGCTGTAATGATGTCTGGAGCCGAGTGGTCCTAGCGGAACCCAAAGTGAGCATCGGTGAGCAGGTTATTGGTGAGTAAGTGCCGCTTGAAAGCACTGTCGACGGCACCTTCCATCACTTTGCTGATGATTGAGAGCAGACTGATGGGGCGTTAATTGGCCGGATTGGATTTGTCCTGCTTTTTGTGGACTGGACATACCTGGGCAATTTTCCACATTGTCGGGTAGATGCCAGTGTTGCAGCTGTTATGGAACAGCTTGGCTGGAGGCGCAGCTTGTTCTGGAGCACAAGTCTTCAGCACTACAGCTGGGATAGCCTTTGCTGTATCCAGTGCACTCAGCCGTTTCTTGATGTCACGTGGAGTGAATCGAATTGGCTGAACACTGGCTTCTGTGATGGTGGGGATATCGGGAGGAGGCCGAGATGGATCATCCACTCGGCACTTCTGGCTGAAGATGGTTGCAAACGCTTCAGCCTTGTCTTTTGCACTCACGTGCTGGACTCCGCCATCATTGAGGATGGGGATTTTTGCAGAGCTTCCTCCTACCGTTAGTTGTTTAATTGTCCACCACCATTCACGACTGGATGTGGCAGGACTGCAGAGCTTTGATCTGATCCGTTGGTTGTGGAATCGCTTAACTCTGTCTATAGCATGTTGCTTCCGCTGTTTAGCACGCATGTATTCCTGAGTTGTAGCTTCACCAGGTTGGCACCTCATTTTTAGGTACGCCTGGTGCTGCTCCTGGCATGCTCTTCTACACTCCTCATTGAACCAGGGTTGATCCCCTGGCTTGTTGGTAATGGTAGAGTGAGGAATATGCTGGTCCATGAGTTGCCACAGTTTTGCCCATTCACCTAATCTATCAATATCACTTTGTAATTTTATGTTTTCATCTACACTGCTCACAATGCCAGCAATCTTTTTGTCATCGGCAAACTTAGATATGAGACTTTCTATGCCTTCATCTGAGTCGTTAAAAAATATTGTGAATAATTGAGGCCCCAAGACAAATCCCCGCGGGTCACCACTAGTCACATCCTGCCAATGTGAGTACCTACCCATTCTCCCTACTCTCTGTCGCCTTTCGCTCAGCCAACTACCTAACCAAGTCCGTACTTTTCCCTCGATTCCATGGGCTTCTATCTTAGCTAACATTCTCTTATGTGGGACCTTATCAAATGCCTTCTGGAAGTCCATATAAATAACATCCATTGACATTCCCCTGTCCACTACTTTAGTCACTTTTTCTGGAGGTCATCCACTTTGGATCAAAAAAGGATAGATCAGGGTACTTTCTAAATGGTGAGAAGCTGGGAACTGTGGAGGGCCAGAGAGATTTAGGGGTCCGTGTAAAGAAATCACTTCAAACTAGTATCGGTAAAAAAAAACGATGATTGGGATGTTCGTAACGGCTGGTCAGCTGACTTGCTTAAAACACACCATAATGTTATAATCGTGGGTTTGATTCCTGTATGGGCTGTTAAGGGGCTTTATTTTGGGTTTTCGGAACTTTTAAAACCCAAACTTCACAAACAGATTCACAGACAAATTCATGGGGACAGTTTTTTGAATAACATCCATTGTAACTTTGCCCCTGGGCCGGAGAAACACGTCTTTCTTTTGATTTGTCTTTCTCCGGTTTGCAGAGAAATGTTTAACTCGCGGCCTGTTCCCATTAATGATCATCAGCAGCAACAGAGAGACAGAACGGGTCTGACCGCCCCGACATGTGGAAAAGGCATCAGTTCAGGACAAATACATCAAATCAAATGTTCACCCGGCACCGAGAGAAACAAAACCAAGAGAAAAAGGCAGAAGGTAACAGAGAAATAAAAACCAAATACAGACGATAGAAATATTTCCCATTCTTGATGTCTCTCTAATCCATCCCCAATCCTTCAGTGGCGGGGATCAAATTTCTCTGTCAATAAATGCGAGAATGGACCCAAAGAAAAATAAACTAAATAACCAAAAACTGCCGACCCCGGGATTAAACCAAGGACCTTTAGATCTTCAGTCCAATGCAATTCCAAATGAGTATTTGGACCCCAGAGCAAATGAAACTTTGCGCCATTGTCTTCCAAGAAAATATAACCCCTCCGAAGCCCTGCTCCTCCTGTTCATTACCGCACTTCATAGATAAACATCGCACTCATATATGCACACCCACAGTTCATATATAAACATCGCACTCATATATACACACCCACAGTTCATATATAAACATCGCACTCATATATACAATCCCACAGTTCATATATAAACATCACACTCATATATACACACCCACAGTTCATATATAAACATCACACTCATATATACACACCCACAGTTCATATATAAACATCGCACTCATATATACACACACAGTTCATATATAAACATCGCACTCATATATACACACCCACAGTTCATATATAAACATTGCACTCATATATACACACCCACAGTTCATATATAAACATCGCACTCATATATACAATCCCACAGTTCATATATAAACATCGCACTCATATATACACACCCACAGTTCATATATAAACATTGCACTCATATATACACACCCACAGTTCATATATAAACATCGCACTCATATATACACACACAGTTCATATATAAACATCGCACTCATATATACACACCCAAAGTTCATATATAAACATCACACTCATATATACACACCCACAGTTCATATATAAACATCGCACTCATATATACACACACAGTTCATATATAAACATCGCACTCATATATACACACCCACAGTTCATATATAAATATCGCACTCATATATACACACCCACAGTTCATATATAAACATCGCACTCATATATACACACCCACAGTTCATATATAAACATCGCACTCATATATACAATCCCACAGTTCATATATAAACATCACACTCATATATACACACCCACAGTTCATATATAAACATCGCACTCATATATACACACCCACAGTTCATATATAAATATCGCACTCATATATACACACCCACAGTTCATATATAAACATCGCACACATATATACCCACCCACAGTTCATATTTTAACATCGCACACATATATATACACCCACAGTTCATATATAAACATCGCACACATATATACACACCCACAGTTCATATATAAACATTGCACACATATATACACACCCACAGTTCATATTTTAACATCGCACTCATATATACACACCCACAGTTCATATATAAATGTCGCACTCATATATACACACCCACAGTTCATATATAAACATCGCACACATATATACACACCCACAGTTCATATATAAACATCACACTCATATATACACACCCACAGTTCATATATAAACATCGCACTCATATATACACACCCACAGTTCATATATAAACATCGCACACATATATACACACCCACAGTTCATATTTTAACATCGCACTCATATATACACACCCACAGTTCATATATAAACATCGCACTCATATATACACACCCACAGTTCATATATAAACATCGCACACATATATACACACCCACAGTTCATATATAAACATCGCACTCATATATACACACCCACAGTTCATATATAAACATCGCACTCATATATACACACCCACAGTTTATGAAACAACAGCGCACTCATACTTACACTCCGAGTTTATAGGAGGGAGATTGGTTCCGACCGCCGCTTGGGCTCTCGGAGTGGGAGAGGCGGAAGCAGCATGGGCCGTACAAACTGTGGATCTCATTCTGAATACAAGCCGATAGATCATCCTGTGAAATTACATCGTACTTGGGTATGAGGAAGGGTAATGGGCTCTGAGAAGGGTTCAGGGAGTCTAATGGCTTCTTAGTGGCGATCCGGTGGAGCAAGGGGATCCCAGAGAGGGGAAGAGAATATTAGAGCGTATCAGAGAGTGTAAGGGGATCTTAGAGAGGCGAAGGGACTGTCAGAGGGTATCAGAGAGCGTAAGGGGATCTTAGAGAGGGGAAGGGAGTGTCAGAGGGTATCAGAGAGCGTAAGAGGATCTTAGAGAGGGGAAGGGAGTGTCAGAGGGTATCAGAGAGCGTAAGTGGGCTCAGAGAGGGGAAGGGAGTGTCAGAGGGTATCAGAGAGCGTAAGTGGATCTCAGAGAAGGGAAGGGATTGTCAGAGAGTATCACAGAGTGTAAGGGGATCTCAGAGAAGGGAAGGGATTGTCAGAGAGTATCACAGAGTGTAAGGGGATCTCAGAGAGGGGAAGGGATTGTCAGAGGGTATCAGAGAGTGTAAGGGGATCTCAGAGAAGGGAAGGGATTGTCTGAGGGTATCACAGAGTGTAAGGGGATCTCAGAGAGGGCAAGGGAGTGTCAGAGGGTATCAGAGAGCGTAAGAGGACTCAGGGCGTAACAGTGGGTAAGGAGCATTTTGCGGGTATCAGAGAGTGTAAAGGGCGCTGACAAGGTTCAAAAAGGATAATGGACTCTCGGACCATATCGGAGAAGATGAGGAGCTCGGGAGAATCAAATAAGGCAAGGGGGTCTCCGGAGGTATCAGAGAGGCGAATGGATCCAGAGTTGTCATTTTCCAAATCTGACATTTTGAAGGCATCAACACATTTAATAACAGCAAAAAATGAAGCCGGTTGAACCGATAATCTGTCCGTGTCCCATGTGGAGGGAATGAGAAGATAGAATCGGGAGGGACTGGATATTTGGCAACGCTCACGGTTTCCTTTCACACAGCTCAGTGTTGTGTCTGTTAATGTAACTGGATTTCTTGAACTGGAGATAAGAGGTCGCACTTTGGACCTTTTATCACCCAGTTTGAGAAATAAAACACGAAACGCCCAGCGTGGGGCTCGAACCCACAACCCTGAGATTAAGAGTCTCATGCTCTACCGACTGAGCGAGCCAGGCCAGCTTCAATATCTTTTCCCATCCTATTATTGTAGAGAGGCAGCTGTTGATTTTGCTGCAGGGGTTCAGTTTGTCTGACAATCCCAGCGTCGTTCCTTCTGTGCACTCGCTTTTCATTCTGGAGTCAGTCTGATGCCTTTTCCCCGTCCTCCAGTACCGCGCTGAGCAGGAGAGGAACATCGAGACAGGAGAGGGCCACTCAGCCCCTCTTTCTGCTGTCCCATTCAATTAGATCATGAGGTGGTCTGTAACTCAACTCGATTTCCCCGCATTGGAAACATATCCCTTGGGACCCGAACCGAAAAAAGATCTGTCAATATCAGTCTTGTAAATTTGAATTGAGCCTCAATCCACATCCTTTTGGCCGAGAGAGTTCCAGCTTTCGGCCGTATTTTGTTTGCGAAAGTGATTCCTGATTTCTCGCCTCATTAATCGAGCACTAATTTCAAGATTAAGCCCCCTCATTATGCATTCCGCCAACAGAGAAAGAGGAAAAAAGGCCGCCTTAAGCGGAGATTGAACAAAGGATCTGTGGATTTTAATTCTAACGCTACCCCATCTGAGCTATTTCTGTATTCTGTACATGCAATGTTTTATTTTTCTTTGAAAATCACATAAACGTAGATGCGATTTCCCTCTCGGTGAACAGAGTGCTTCGGAGTAATGAGAGCGAACAAACCGTGGATCTGATCCTTAACACAGACTGGTAGATCCACATGTGGAATTAAATCGCACTTGGGTAGCAGAGAGGTTAATGGCTCCTGATAATAAATCAGGGAGTCTAAGGGTTTATTAGTGTGGATCCGGTGGGGCAACGGGATCCCAGAGGCTGTAAGGGAATCAAAGGGCTTCTCAGGGGTTATCAAGGGGTGTGAGGCTATGAGGTATCAAAGAGTTTACGGCACTCTCAGAAGTTATCAGAGAGGGCAAGGGACTGCCAGATGTTATCAGAGAGGGCAAGGGACTGCCAGATGTTATCAGAGAGGGCAAGGGACTGCCAGATGTTATCAGAGAGGGCAAGGGACTGCCAGATGTTATCAGGGAGAGTCAGGGTGTGTCAGTGGGTAAGGGGCACTCCGAGCGTATCAGAAAATGGAAAGGGCAGGAGGAGGTATCAAGATAACAGAGAGGGAGAGAAAACGCTCCTGAAACCCGGGACTGAACCCTTCAGATCTTCAGTCTGACTGAGTTATTTCGGTGTTCTGGACATCCCGGAAATTCACTCGAAGGTCTGTTAGAATCGCAACAAAACTCTTTCCACAATCGCAGCCTCTAAACCTCCACCCAGGACTTTCAATGGTGCAACTTTGATGAACTTCTGCTACTTTTTAATTTGTTCTCAGCAGTAACTGTTCACATCCTTTATCTGGCCCATGACATGGCATCTAGAAGAAAATGTCGATTGCAGCTTCACTGAAGCGGGGGACGCTTTGCACTCGTAAAAAATTCATACGCGAAAGAGACGGTTTGATCGAGGCGACACCAGGACAGAGCAAAGGTCAGTTAATGTTTGCCGAGTGGCGAGAGGGAGAATTTGGAACTTCTGTGCGGTTGCACTGTGACTTTCCCAGATCTGCTTGGAGCGATATTCCTTTGAATTCATCACCTACAGGGACAATTTGATTCTCAGTTCCGGTTTTCTCCTGGTGCGCTTCTGAGATATAAAAAAATGAATGGATGATATCAACCTGAAACTCGTCACGGACACGCTACAGACTCAAAGCTCAGCACAACTCCAATCTGTTTCAGTTGGAAATTGTTTCCCAGGGATGGACAGTAATGCGCTGTCTGAGGCTGCATTCGCTGCTTTCCGCCGGCAGCGGGTGATTGGAGAAAGCGGGACCGGACAATGTCGCTGCTGTCACGGCCTCACTCACTCGGGGAGCTGGGGAACAGCGAAAAACTGATGGGTTTGATGCTGCGTCAAAAAAGCGGCTTCGAACTGCTTTTGTTAACTGAGGCAGCGCTGCAGGATCCTTTAACAATCTCTCACAAATAAACTGAAACCTGTCGGAAGGTGAATAATATTTCACTTTAATCGTGAGCCCTCATTTTGAACCTTGTCTGTCAAGAAGTATTTCGATCACCTTCAAGCCATTCTCGGTTTTTTGGATATTGTTCAGATACCTGTTATCCAGCGGCAGGTGGAATATCAGCCGCGCTCAGCTGGCAATGTTTACGGTACATTTTTCTGTGAACAGAACACACATTCGAAACCTGGAAATGCGAAACAACGAATTTTAAGGTAAAAGCTCCCTATTGTCCCCGGGTGGGTTCGAACCACCAACCGTTACAGTTAATAACCAAACGCGCTAACCAATTACACCACAGTGATACAACAGCGGCCTTCTTGAGTTACTAATTCACCGAGCTAACGTTTCAGCTTGCAGCGACCAATGTCACAACTGTCTGACCATAAGTTTACTTTTCCAAAATAAAGGGTGTGCAGTTTGCACGAGTGAAAATCGGTGCCGTCTTATTTCTGAACATCAAACTCCCCTTGCCCCTAAATGCCTGTATGTTGGAAGACTCGGTCCCCCAGTCGGAGAGAGGATTGATTTTTCGAGCTGTGATTCACCATTCTCTATCCCAGTATTGCAGAAAATGAGATGAGATGAAATGAGCAGGTCCAACGAGCAGGTCTGTGACACTACACGGTGTCTACAAAGTTGTCTCTTGCACTTACAGTGAAGCGGACGGCAGTTTTCACTCTTAAACCAGTAACTATGATGTTAAGAAAGTATGTGGCCGAGAAAGACTTGATTTCAGCGCGGTGACACTGGGCCAGAGTAAAGTTCAGTTAATGTGATTGCCGAGTGGCGAGAGGGTGGATTTGGAACTCCTGTGCGGCTGCGCTGCGCTTTGTCCAGATCTGCTTGGAGCGATATTCACTTCAATTCATCACTGACAGGGACAGTTTGATTCTAAGTTTCTTTTCTCTGGTGCTTGGTGAGATTTCAAAATTGAAAGCGGCCCATACCGACCCCAAACTCGTCACTTACACGCTGACAGATACAAGGCCCTCACACTCTTCACCAGTGAGATGAAAGCGGAGAGCGATTTCACGGTCGAATACAATGGGGAACAAAACTCAATCAAAGAAAGTGCAGGTCATTGAGGGGCCTTTAAAGTCCTGATTGTTTGAACTGAACTTCTTCCCAAAGCGTTTGAGAGTCACGTGGGGCGATTTGGGGACTTCTTTTCCCTCTTTGCAAAATCTTCAACCACAGTTCAAGATCAAAAGTCGAGGGCAGAATGAGACGCCTTCCTGAAAATTGAGAACCAGAGAAGCAGATTTGAGTGCAAGGTTCTGTTTATTGAGAAAAAGCAGATGAAACATTCATCCCGGAACGATCCAGAATCCGATCAGCTCGAAAAGCAACGGTTACCCCGTGATTTGAACACTCAGCCTTCTGGTGGCGGAATAAATAATGTAGATAGAAGCAGGAAGTTGAAAAGTGGGAATTGATAAATTAAGTGAGTGGGTAAAACTGCGGCAAACAGAGTTCAATGTGGGGGAGAGCGAGGTCATCCACTTTAAATCTAAGAAAGATAAATCAGAGTATTTTCTAAATGGTGAGAAACTCGGAACTGTGGAGGAGCAGAGAGATTTAGGGGTCCACATACAGAAACCGCTACCAACCAGCGCACAGGAACAAAAATTAATTAAACAGCCGAATGTGCCGTTCGGACAGCCGGTTAGTTCATTTCCATTGAGTTTACCGTAATATCATGATCACGGATTCGATTCTTGTCATTTGCTTTCTCATTTTTAGCCCATCCAGTATCTTAACTATATCTTCCTTTACCGAGAATCTGGCAGCATCTCCTTCCTTGGTAAAGAACAATGCAAAGTACTCATCGAGTACCTCTGCCAGGCCCACTGCCTCGTGAGTCGATCTCCTTTATGGTCCCTAATCGTCTCTGCCCCTCCTCTTACTACCCTTTTATTGTTAACATGTCTGTAGAAGACTTTTTGATTCCCTTTTATGTTTCCCGCTTCATCTTACTCTCTATCGCTCTTATTATCCAGGGAGCTCTGGCTTTATTTGCCCGACCTTTCTACCTTGTTGGAATGTACCTTCTCTATACCCGAATCATCTTTTCAAAAGCCGCCCACTGTCCAATTGTAGTTTTGCCTGACAATCTTTAATTCCAATTTACCGGGGCCAGATCTGTTCTCATCCCACTGAAATTGACCCTCATCCAATTGAGTACTTTTACTTTAGAGTGGACAGTGTCCATTTCCATAGCTATTCCATTCCTTATGATACTGATCGCTGCTCCCTAAATGCTCCCCCACTGACACTTGCTCCACTTGGCCCGCCTCATTCCCTTGCACCAAGTCCAGCAATGCCTCCTTCCTCAGTGGGCCAGAAACGTACTGGTCGAGAAAGTTATCCTGAACACATTTCAAAAATTCTTCCCCTTCTTTGCGCATTATGTTATTGTTATCCCAGTCTATATTAGGATAGTTGAAATCCCCTGTTATCACTACTCTATGGCTGATGCACCTCTCTGTAATTTCCCTGCAAATTTGCTCCTCTGTATCGGTCCCACGAGCTGGTGGCCTATAGAATACACCAAGTAGTGTAATCGCACCTCGGTTGTTCCTCAACTCGAACTCCGTACCCAGGAGAAATTCCCTCGTTCCTGGGAACTTTGTATTAAGCAGAAGTTAGCAGCAAAAAGTGTTCGTGGTGGGACTGAGAAATGCTTTAACAGCCGGCACCCTGAAAACAGAGCTCCAAGTGTCGGTTTAAATAAAGTCCTGAACTGACAGAGCGGCGGGCAGATGAGGATTGAATTAAATCCCAATTCACTGAATCTAAACAAGGTTTAAATAAGTGAATCTGTCAGGAGTGGGATTCCTGAGCTTGTGTGTGAGCTGAAACTGGATCGGTCCCGTTCTGTAAAGACTGAATGGCAGGCGGCTCCCAGACAGGGCTCAGGCCGGGACTGGCAGCTCTCCGCTGGGAACGGCTGGATTGGAGAGCGGGGCTCCTGCGGTGTTGCTGCTGCTGCTTCCGCCTCTTCGAGACCCTGTGGCGGTCGGTACCGATCTCCCTCCTATGGATCCGGCTCCAGGTGGGCGCTGTGGACCTCGTGGCGCAACGGTAGCGCGTCTGACTCCAGATCAGAAGGATGCGTGTTCGAATCACGTCGGGGTCATTGCATTTTCACAACGTTTCAGTGTCACTCTGTTTTATCGCGGGGCAGTCTTTCAGGGATGGTCTGTTCACTGTGTGTAAAATAATATTTATCACAGAATGAACACACCACAGAAGGAGGCCATTCAACCCATCAATCCCTTACCTGCCTTTTGTAAGACCAATCCCATTGGTCCCATTCCCCGTCCCTTTCCCCGTGGCCCTGCATTTTCCCCTTCAAGTATTTATCAAATTCCTTTTTAAAAGCCACGATTGAATCTGCTTCCACCACCCTTTCAGGCAGCACATTCCAGATCATAACCATTCGCTGCGTAAAAAAGATTTTCCTCATGTCGCCTTTGGTTCTTTTGCAATCACCTCAAATCTGTGTCCTCTGGTTCTCGACACTTCCGCCAATGGGAACAGCTTCTCTTTATTAACTTTATCTGAACCCTTCATGACTTTGAACACTTCCATCAAATCTCCTCTGAACCTTCTCTGCTCGAAGGAGAACAACCCCAGCACGGGGTAAATGCGGTCAATTAGCTCCAATTTATTTATTTGGGCATTAAACAAAATGTGAAAGACTGGCAAGGCGTTGTGTGAACGGAGCTCACTGCTTGAAGACAATAAATCCAATCACTGCGTGGGCGCTGGGTTCAAATCTCACAACTGAGAGAATTTCTGACAATGTTCATTTTGACCTGTTCGCAGAAAACCCGATTGTCGTGCGATGGAGCAGAGGATGTGAAAGAAGCTGAAAGTGGAAGTGCAGATATTAGTTTCATCACAGTGACTGGACACGTTTCCACAGGTTCGGGCCTCTCACCTTAAGATTCTTTCCAGCAGAGTGGGACAGGTGATCAGAGTGACCGGGCTCCAGCGGCGCAATCGGTCAGTGCGCGGTCCTTATCTGACAGGACAGGGTCGGGAAATACCGAGGTTGTTAATTCGAGTCTCACCGAGATCAAACAATCCTTTTGCTTGTTAACATTTCGACCGGAGTTGAAGGTACAATTGGTTTGTTCCAAAATGCATCTTATTTGAATTGCCATGTGGTTCCTCCGGATTACGCTGTTGCAATAGCAGATGAGATGTTCAGTATTACTTGTTTACAGGAGGGAGGCTGTTGTTTTGGAGACACAAACTATGATTTTGATCCATCCACAAATCGTGGGATTTAACTGGAGCTTTAAACCAGCGCCATCGACCGCTCAGCCAGGATACTTTCCAACCTACACTTCAGGAGCTAGTTTTACAGGAATAGAATTACTACAAGCAAGAATTCTACCCCTCCAGCACCAATGCTCACACGGCAGCAGGATGCATGTGTCCAGTTAGAAACCTGTCTGAAGGAACATTCAGTCTGACAGAGCCGGAAGTCCAGCAGATTGACTTTCGGTCTGAGCAGATGTTGAGTCTCCTCCTTGAGAGTGTTTTGCCAATCCAGCTCAGAGTGGATTAAGAATCATAAATTCGGGTGTGACTGGAGCCACTTGTGTAAGATGAAGTGTCGGGGGCAGTTTCCCGTCCTTGACGGACATTAATGATCCGGTTGCGGTTTTGCTGCAAAATTTCACTTCCCAGCTCCCGAACTAAAATCCAACTCTGGCGGGACTCGAACCCACAACCTTTGAATGTCTCTGCTAACCACGAAGTAGAAGTCCAACACGCTGTCCATTGCGCCACAGAGTCAGTTATGCCATTTGAAGGAGAGTGGGGATCCTGTGCTGTGGTTGAGGCGGTCAGGCTGCTCCTCTTTCCGCCTCTCACATTCCGAGAGCCGCGGCGGCAGTCTGCACCGATCGCCCTCCAATGGATCCGGCTCCAGCCGCTTGTTGTGGGCCTGGTGCAAGAACAGTCGCGTCTGACTCCACATCAGAAGGCTGCGTGTTTTGAACCAGGTTGAAATCACAGCATTTTCACTGTGTCTCAGGGTCCTGCCGACTGATTTTAGATCGGGACAGTGTTTTAGCGATGGGATGTTCAGTGTTTGTGCAACAATATCAAAATTAAATTTGATACATTAATGAGATTTTTGTTCTGTTACTTTCTATTTACACCCTCTCCAGTTTTATGTAGAAACAGTTAACAATGTTTAAGGGATGTGGTGTGCAGTGTTTGTGGAATCAGTGTAATTAAATTTGATACTTTCATCTGTTCCTTCTCCAACCCAGACTCTTATCATTAGATTTGTAGCTTCACCCTGTTTAAAATAGATTACTCAGTGATAGAAATAAATCAGTAACAACCCCGAAACCTCAGCGGGTATATTTGTTCCAATACTTTGTGACGGTCTCGATTTCCATTCAAATTTTCAATCAGCAATTCCCAACGGGTGTTTTGGGTTTGACAAACTAATTTAAGTACTTGACTGTTTCCTGGAAATGATCCAGTGGGGATTTCCTTACCCGTACAGATATAGAAATAAATACATTCCATCATTTCACAAATGACAGTTGCGTAAATAAATATATCGCGATATCCAACATGGAAAAGCAGCTCTTCGTGTTCATAAAAAAACTTCCACATTTTATTTTATTAATCCACTTAGGTTTCAATACGGAACATATATTCAGAGCATCCCTCTAAACTTAAAGAATGGTGAAACAATTGCAGATTTTACAAACAAATAACACGCTATCGTATAAGTAAGATTAAGGCCTACTTTGTGAAAGTTGTATTCTAATTGTCTTTATGATGTTACGAAAAATATTTCTAGTTGTACATCCCCAACATAACGGAGAAGCTAAGATGTAAACCGAAAGGATTTTTCAAAAACTATTTGGGGCGATTTGATCGGTTCCCCTTCTCCTTTCTTTAATTGTTACCTTTTGCTAATTGTTCATCTTGTTCCGTTTGCTTCATTTTTTCCTCAGTCATTTATGGTGAATTTTCTATCTGTTAACGTTCTTAAATATTTGATTTGTTTGCTCTCTCCATCTTGACTTGTGATTTGTTGATCTCCAGGTTAAAGTCTGAAACAGAAATGTGTTTATATTCAGGCGTGACTCTGAAGTGTGAGACCGAGAGGTGATGCCGGATGAGTGACCGAGAGAACAACTGCTGGAGGCAGAACTGTCCGTAACCTAACATACCCCCTGTGGCATTGCTCATGGTCGGTCGGATGACAATGTTTTATATTGACTGAACGGCTATGTATACAACACACAACGGATTTTAATGCTGCTTTAACTCCACAAAGTATAATCACCATAAATGCCCAAAGTCTCAGATCAGTTAGAATTGAATTGCTGTTGGTGAGGGGAGTTTGTACATTGGAAGGAGTTTATATATTTACAGCTCCAGGTAAACCTGCAAACCTCCCTCGCCTGTAGGTTACGTCACCATGAGGTTTCGACCTTCCTTTGCGCTTCTGGTCTTCTGAAGTGTGATTGAACCTGACCAAAAGTTTCCTATAATTAGTGAGGAAGGAAGGTATCAGTGTAAATGGGAGATATAAACGTGGATGTTTCACTGGGTACCATGGGAACCAGATACACTGCTCATTCCAGTTATTTGTTCGGCAGCAAACAGAAATCATTCTCTTCAACTGTACTCGCCCGAAGGAAAAGGAAACAAACAAAACTGCTCAGTTCTTTGTTTTAGCTTCTTCTGTTGGTTTACGTTCACTCACCGAGAAAGTGAGAGAGAGACTGAGAGATTGGATTGGCTGTTTCACTTTATAATCTATTATACTTTGTACTTATTGTTAGAGACGGTTCCATCCCAACAATCCTGTGCCTGACCTTCTCATTGATACTAAGATGTGTTCAAAATGAGTTTCAACCAATTTACAAAAGCTGAACAGCGAAAACTGCTCCGAAACCAGCTTCGCTCAGCAACTTTTCATGGAGATTCGGTTGCTGGTTGTAAGTAAAGAAGTTTGTACAATCAGCCCTCTGGAGCAATATCCTCAAAAGGTGTTTCGGACACATTGTATGAGAGGTCCGCCTGTACAGTGCAGGAACACTTACATACTGCAGATCTGGAATCCTTTCCTTGTTGGCTCCGGAACTAATACAAATACCGCTCTGTGTTATTTTGTTGCTTAATTCACAAATTGGGTAAATATCACAAAAGGCCCCGACCAAACGGGCACTTTGAGCAGCTCAGCCACGGAGCCAAATCAAACTGCAACTTCACCACCTCCTCTCACTGATACCTGTCAGATACCCGCCACTGTCTGGTGGAGTTTGAGGCCGTTTGGTACATTTCTATATCTCTTGTCTATTTCGTTGTGTTTACCGACACTGTCTGTATCTCTCGCTGTGTTTATCTCTCTGTGTCAATCTGTGGGTTGATTCTGAATGAAAAATGAAATAAAACACATCAGTCAACAGCTGGGCCAGTGGCGCAATGGATAACGCGTCTGACTACGGATCAGAAGATTGTAGGTTCGACTCCTACCTGGCTCGGATTTATGCAATTTTCCCTCTGACACTGGGGAACTGAGAATCAAACATCATAATAAAATATTGTTTATGGTGAATCAGCGACGAAAACATTCCATTTTCAATGATTTCCGTTCAGTTATGTATAGAATGAAACTGTGACCACAGCGTGTTTCGAACACGCCGCCTTTCAAGTTGATGTCCGGCTCGCTAACATTGCAGCACGAGGTGTGGGCACCGCACTGATAACCTTCAGGTTTATCCGGGCCTTTCAGACACTTCGTGTGACACAAGAGCTTTCCAATCCCCGCCAGCTCCTGGACACCGAGACTTCCGTTCGAAGCAGCATTCACCGCCAGGACCGCTATTCCGCTCCCTTTGCCGGTCTGCATAAAATCCGATGCTGAAATTACAAAGTAGGACGGACAGTATCTGGAAAACAGTTCAACTTTCAGTGTTCAGACTTTGGTAAGAGCTGTGAACAGGACTTTGAGTAAATATAAATTGGGTGTGGATTAGGAGTTCGCTGTTCTGTTATAAACTGTGGGTGTGTATAAATGAGTGTGATATTTCTCTGAACTGTGGGTGTGTATATATGAGTGTGATGTTTAAATATGAACTGTGGGTGTGTATATATGAGTCTGATGTTTATATATGAACTGTGGGTGTGTATATATGAGTGCGATATTTCTCTGAACTGTGGGTGTGTATATATGAGTCTGATGTTTATATATGAACTGTGGGTGTGTATATATGAGTCTGATGTTTATATATGAACTGTGGGGTGTATATATGAGTGTGATGTTTAAATATGAACTGTGGGTGTGTATATATGAGTGTGATGTTTAAATATGAACTGTGGGTGTGTATATATGAGTCTGATGTTTATATATGAACTGTGGGGTGTATATATGAGTGTGATGTTTAAATATGAACTGTGGGTGTGTATATATGAGTGTGATGTTTAAATATGAACTGTGGGTGTGTATATATGAGTGTGATGTTTATATATGAACTGTGGGTGTGTATATATGAGTGTGATGTTTATATATGAACTGTGGGTGTGTATATATCAGTGTGATGTTTAAATATGAACTGTGGGTGTGTATATATGAGTGTGATGTTTATATATGAACTGTGGGTGTGTATATATGAGTGTGATGTTTAAATATGAACTGTGGGTGTGTATATATGAGTGTGATGTTTATATATGAACTGTGGGTGTGTATATATGAGTGTGATGTTTAAATATGAACTGTGGGTGTGTATATATGAGTGTGATGTTTAAATATGAACTGTGGGTGTGTATATATGAGTGTGATGTTTATATATGAACTGTGGGTGTGTATATATGAGTGTGATGTTTAAATATGAACTGTGGGTGTGTATATATGAGTGTGATGTTTATATATGAACTGTGGGTGTGTATATATGAGTGTGATGTTTAAATATGAACTGTGGGTGTGTATATATGAGTGTGATGTTTATATATGAACTGTGGGTGTGTATATATGAGTGTGATGTTTATATATGAACTGTGGGTGTGTATATATGAGTGTGATGTTTATATATGAACTGTGGGTATGTATATATGAGTGCGATGTTTATATATGAACTGTGGGGTGTATATATGAGTGCGATGTTTATTCATGAAGTGCGGATTGACCGGGAGGGGCAATTCCTCCTGGGGTTTTATTTTCTTCCAACATAATGACACAAAGTTCAATTTGCAGTGGGACGGTAATCGCTCAGTTGGGAGGGCGTTAGAATAAAGATCTAAAGATCTCGGGTTTCACAAGTTTGAGTTATTTTGTTTCTGCCTCTTTGAATCCCAGAATCATTGAATGGTGAAAGCACGGAGGGAGACCGTTCGGCACGTCGAGTCCGTGCTGGCCCTCTGCAAGAGCAATCCAGCTTGTCACAACCCCCCGCCCCACTCCCCCAGTTTACCCGTAGCCCTGCATTTTTTTCCTTTCAAGTACTTATCCAATTCTCTTTTGAAAGCCACGATTGAATCTGCCTACAGCACTCACTTGGGCAGTGAATTCCAGATCTTAACCACTCGCTGTGTAAAAGCGTTTTTCCTCATGTTGACTTTGATTCTTTTGCAATCTCCATAAATCTTTGTCCTCTGGTTCTTGACCCTTCCGCCCATGGGAACAGTTTCTCTCGATCCACTCTGTCTGGAATCTTCATCTTTTTAAAAACATCGATGAAATATCCTCTCAACATTCTCTGCTCTAAGGAGAACAACCCCAGCTTCTCCAGTCTATCCACGTAACTGAAGTCCTTCATTCCTGGAACCTTTCTAATAAATCTGTTCTGCACCCTCTCAAAGGCCTTCACATCCTTCCTAAAGTGCGGTGCCAAGAACTGGACACAATGCTGCAGTTGTCGCCGAACCAATGTTTTATAAAGGTTCATCATAACTTCCTTCCTTATGTACTCTATGCCTCTATTTGTAAAGCCCGCGATCCTGTATGCTTCTTTAACCGCTTTCTCAATCTGCCCGGCCATCTTTAAAGATTTGTTCACATGAACCCCCAGATTTCTCGGTTCCTGCAGCTCCTTTCGAATTGTGCCCTTCAGTTTATTTCTCCTCTCCTCGTTCTTCCACCAAAATGTATCGCTTCGCACTTCTTTGCGTTAAATTTCATCTGCCATGTTTCTGCCCATTCCACCAACCTGTCTTTGTCCTGTCACTCTCCTCCTCACTGTTGTTGGACTGGAAAAATACGCTTGTGAACACAGATCCAAACCCTCCAGCCTCCCCTCACCTAACCTGATATATATATAATAAAGAATGATTAGCCACTCCTATCCTCACAAAAATTCGATAGTTAAATCGCACATGCAGCATTTAGGTAGCAGCAAAGCATGATGGGATACTTGACCATTATGGGAGCAGTTCGTAACCCACACTGTAAGAGCTGACAAAGGCAGGTTTGTTGGATTTATGGCCACCCCCTCGCTTATCTCCAGAGCACACTAAGGAATGTTTACTCAAGGACATTGTTTATCCGAACTAACTCACTTGGGATGATCAAGGGAGAAGCGGTGGATATCTCCAAGGTCACCCCAGCACAAAAGGGAGTGAGGGATGAGCTGCTCAGGACTTGTGAAGACCCCCGCCCAGTCTCAATGTTTGGGACTTATGTGTTTACTGATAAGGGCCCTCCTCAGGAATGTGAGATGTTTAATGTCATGGGACGACCCAAGGTAGCCCCTGACAAGTGAGTGGCAGACTATACCACCCAATGAAACCCACTGTAGTTACGTAAACATGTACCCTCACCTTTCACAGCAGGTGGGTGTTGCTTATTGAAAGGTATAAACATGCTTGTAGTGCTGATGTTCCTTTGAGAGTTAGTCACGAGCTTGAGGAAGCTGACCCCTCTCCCTTTGTGCACAAAGTTTTCGAATAAACTTTAACTTTGTCAGCAGTTCCGTCTCCGTCTGGTTTTGCTCCAAAAATTCGAGTCTAACAGTTGGTGTCAGAAGTGGGATACTGCGCTGCAGGTCGGCTAACGGATCCTGTATTGGAGGGTACGTGGTGTAGTGAAACAGGATAGCCCTGTACTCCAGATGGGGGGTGCCCCTGCATAAAGCCCTCGAGGGTGAGGCCGGTAGCCTATGGTAGGGGCTCGGCTCATCATTGGAGACAGGATTGGCAGTGGCACTTGCCGCAGTATTAAAATTATCCACGTAGTAAAATTCCTCACGGAGACCACGGATTGACGGAATTGACTAGACCTGTAGGTTTATAAGATATAGTGTAAGTGTTTGTTTGCTTAGAGTATAAGTTTATGCCGCTATTCCGATACAGTATAAGGTTGGATTTTGAGAGTCACGTGGTGATCGACACGGACAAGGGTGATGGTTTATCTCAAACACCGAGCCTGAGCCTGAATTAAGAGGACCAAGTCCCACGTGACGGCCAGGATCAAGTAGGCGAAGGGAACGACAACCACCACAGGATCGTGATCCGGGGACCAGTGAGTGTGTATAAATTAGACTATAAGGTGATACGTTTGTGCCGATTAAAGTATAAGATTAGAGTAAAATAAATTAAAGTATAAAATAGAGCATAAGGATATACGTAATGATTGACATGAGTAACGAGGGGAAACCCCTTCCTCCGGACGTCCCGGCTCTGCCCACCAGTGTCTCTGTTGTAAAACGAGTCCAAGAGGCTAATTTAAAATATCAAAGTGCAATGATCAGGAACGGATGGAAGGAAACGAGTCCAGTAGTCGATCAAATAGAGTGGTGGGCGGGACACAAGGCTGCTAAACAAATTAATTATGGTACCGTTCTGCTCGCTAGTTGGGCAGATCAGACAGGATATTTAATCGTGGACAAATGGGGGAGTCCGTCTTCTCTCCAGGACTTTTTGAGACCTGTACAAGAGGCTAAAGTTCGAGTTTTCAGCCTTTTTGGATCTGGAAGTGCCAGCAACGGAGGAGTTAGACGGTTTACAGGAATGTGGGGGGAATTGTTAAGGCAATGGAGGCTCTGCAGCACAAAACGCCGCAGCCTGAGTGCCTCCCGAATACAACCGTATCTGCCCTTCGGCACCGGTACAACCTGGAAATGGGGAGCCGAAACCCCTGGCCCCTGTCCGAGTAAATCCAAACCCAGCCGGAGGGGCAGCAAATGGGGAAATGGGAGGCATGGGGCACATTGGGGGGAATCTCAGCCTTTAACACCACAGGAGAGATCCAGCCTGATCCTTCTCATTCCCGACCTGAAGTGATATAATCCCATTGTCGACGTATGGGCAAAGATACAAAGCGCCGCCCGACATTTTAATCTGTCCATAAAGGACATAAAAGATATCATTGAGGTTAAGTGCCTCTCTGCTGTCTTTGGGGCGTTGCCCCCTTGGGATTTGCAAGTCCCAGCTACTATGGTCGAGTATGACACCCAATTTGAAGCTCTAAAGACCTGGGTTCAAGATGGATTGGGTAACGGCACTGCCACCTGGACAGAACTCACGGCCCCACGACAAAACCCTGGGGAAGACCCCAGTGCGTATATTGACCGGGTAATTGAACGGTATGAACATTGGGGACAGACCAACGGCATCCCCGCCAAACACAACGATCCAAGATTTATAGATAGCTTAATTCGGGGACTGGATAAACCATACAAACAGCGCTTAGGATGGGGGCCAGTCCACAGGCCACTGAGGCAGGGCTTCGGGAATGGACTAGTCAGCTTTTCGGGTTCTATCTGACAGACACCCACACTCACCGCCAGGCCCACACCCTACCCGTCCTGCCGTGGATCCTGCACCACACTAGCCCAAAAATTAAAACAGAACCGGTAGTAGTAGCCCGAGAGGATCGTGCCTGCTCTAATTGCCAGGAAACAGGCCATTTATATCGAGATTGCCCCGTGAAAAGGAAACCATGAACCAATCGTGGGCGCCCGGGGCATAGCCAAGCCACGTGTTACGGAAAGGGGAGGTGGGGGGGGGAAGGGAAGGACAGGGGCCCCGGGGAACCACTCAGCTTGCCCTCTCGCATGGGCTACCCACAAGCTCGATTGCGGTAGGGTACAGATGGACCCTGTCAGGGTTCACGGACCCTACCACGAGGCTCACCGGCAGTATCCCCTTCGGCCGGAGGGAAATCGGTCCTTCCTATCCAGCCTATCAATAGTGGGAGATTTGTTAGAAACCGGGATAGTGATTGAGACCCGTTCCCGGACCAACTCCCCCGTATGGGCTGTGCAAAAGCCAGATGCATCTTAGAGGCTGACCATAGACTATACGGCCCTGAACAAAGTCACAGATAAACTCCACGCTCCAGTAGCAAACCCCGCTACCATTTTAAACGGCCTCCACCCAGGCCTGTCCATATTTACGGCACTGGACATCCAAAACGGGTTCTGGACCTGTCCTCTGGACGCTGGGTCACAGGAACGTTTTAACTTCACTGTGCGGTCCACTCAATATACCTGGACCCGGCTGCCCCACGGATTCCACAATTCCCCCACTGTTTTTCACGAGAGTCTGCAAAAGGCTCTCCAACCGGCAATGGTGGATGCCCGCATGCAAACCCCCGCCTGTCTCCAGTATGTGGACGACTTTCTCATCAGAAGCCCTTCACCCTCAGATCATTTAGAGGCCCTAACATGTGTCTTGGAGACGCTAATCGTTGGAGGTTTTAAACTGAATCCGACTAAGGCCCAGGTGGGGCTCCCACGGGTTATCTATCTGGGTCAGATCATCTCCCCAGAAGGGAGGACGTTAACCCACAAGAGGGTCCGAGCACTTTTACAAATGCCTGTCTCCGTCCTGCGGAGTGTAATGGGTTTGTTCAATTACTGCCTCACGTACGGAACTGACTTCACCGAATTGGCAAGTCCCTTAAACAACCTCCTAAAGGGAGGGCCCCCGGGAGAGGCGAGACTGGATTGGACACCTGAGGCAGTCGAAGCTTTTGAAATGGTCAAAATCACTTTGGCTAATGCACCTGCCCTGGGTCTCCTGGACCCTGCAAAACCCTCCCATTTGTGGAATTGGGTGGGCAATCGGGCGTATCGTGCGGTGGTGGGACAATTCCGGGACGATCGCATCCAGCCGTTGGGGTACTATTCCTGCCCAATACCACCCTCTATGACAGGACAGCCTCCATATCTGGCCGCCACCGACTGTGCGGCACCGGCTGTAGAAGCAAGAGAGCCCATGGTAGGTCCCGGTAAAGTTATCCGACACACCCGTCACAGCCTCGTTAAACTCCTCACAGGCAGCGTAAAAACAACTTCCAATCAGAGGCGTGCGAGATGGGAGGCGTGTTTGTTCGGTAAGGGGATCCGGATTGAGGTGATAACTGACCCTCGAACGAACCCGGCGTCTTTCCTGATTGATGAAGGGACTCCTCATGATTCACGACTATTTTACGCTACTCGAGTCAGGGACCTCTCCTTACGGAACCCATAGTCCGGGCCTGTTTAGAAATGTCTGTAGACGGGTCCAGCTTTTACCACGAGGGCTGACGGGTCAACGGATGGGCCGTGGTGGGTCCGTCAGGACAGACTCTTGCTCAAGGGGCCTTGGGAACGGAGGAGGGGGGCAACTGGCAGAGATCACCGCGCTCACCAAAGCCCTCCAATTGGCGGAAGGGACAACGGCGAACATATACACTGACAGCCAGGATGCTTACTCTGTCGTCCATGACTACTCGCGTCTCTGGCAGCGACGAGGCTGTTTGACTACCTTAGGCCACTTAATTAAGCACGGTCCCTGCGATCGCCGAGCTTATTCGGGCAGCGAATGGTCCCACCTTGGGGGCTGTCATTAAGATTCGGGCCCATCAGACGGAGGAGACCCCGGAAATCAGAGGGATCCGGGCTGCGGACTTGGCCGCTAAGCAGGCGGCCTTCACCCTCCCTGTGACGGCTCTTAATTCTGCAGAGGGGAAGCACAAGGGAAGGGTTCCCAAGCTAGCGAGGTAACAAGTGAGTCCCTCCTAACCGCTTACCTCTCTGAGTCCCCCGAGAATATCCACCTCTGGGTGCAAGAGGGAGCACATCAAGACGCCCAGGGGTTTTGGCGTCATGAGACCCGGTATGCGGTCCCTGGAGCCTTTCGACGAGCCCTGATACAATCCGACCATGAACCCACACACCTGGGAGGGTGCAAATTATACTACCTCATAGCTGACACCTGGTGGTGGCCCGGCCTGGCCAGGGAAATCCACGAGTCCGGACGCTTCTGTTTGCCCTGTCTCCAAACGGGAATTGGTGGTCACGTTCGAGTACGTATGGGACACGTCCGACGGCCCAGCGGACCATGGACACATTTACAGATGGATTTCATTGGCCCCTCCCTCCCAGTGGCGGTACAGCCATGTTTTTGTCATCATTGACCTTTTCACTCGCTGGGTGGAGGATTTCCCGACCAGGGGGAATACGGCCGAAGCAGCAGCAAAAATCCTAGCCATGGAGGTCATTCCTCGCTGGGGAGTGTCCTACCAGATAGGTTCGGATCAGGGAACTAATTTCACCGGCAAGACAATGAAACAGGCTTTGGCTCTTTTGGGGGTCCGACAGCGGTTCCACATCCCCTGCCATCCTCAATCGTCTGGAATGGGAGAGGGAATGAACCGCACGCTAAAACAATCCATCAGTAAAATCATCCTGCAGACCGGTAAAGGGTGGAACACCGTCCTCCCCGCTAATCTTTGGCGATTACGGGCCACGCCAGCCAAAAGCACCGGCTTTACACCATTCGAACTAATGACTGGACGGGCCATGGTGTTACACCAAGACGCACCCCCACTGGGCACAGGGGACACCTCCCAGTTCCAAAACACCCTCCTGACATACCTGCGTCTGCTCAGTGAGACCAACCAGGCTAACCATTTCCGGGTCCAGCATTTACAGGAGGCACACTATCTCTCTAGATGTCAGCGTCTCCCTCCTCAAGCTGATTGCTGCAGCATGAACGGATCGGACTGGATTGGAACAGGACGTGTGGAGGGGTTAACAGATGCGTAAGAAATCGTTAAGAATAATGCGAATCAGCTCTCTTGTTTTTTTTTCCAGGACCAAGGTCAGAAGATCGAGTCAATTGTTTAGGATGTTCTGTATCTCTCTCTCTGCCTTACAGGTACACGGGCCGGCCCCAGTACTATCACCGCTACCGGACATATTGACTCTCCAACTATTGGTTACCCAGGCTGGAATATTTCCCTCCTCTTCATCCTCCTCTCTGTTTCTTTCCTCTTTTCCCAGGTCCATCGGACCCCTCTTCGCCTACCCCGGCCCAGCACTGGTCCCTGAATCTGGGACAGTGGCGAATTTGACACTATGAATTGGTCTGTATCAGGGATGATAGGATTGTTGGGACTGCTGGTTTATGGGCGGGCAGCTACTGACTCGGAGTTAGAATGGTGCCGGGACGAGTTTGGTACACACACGTGCTATCTGGATGATAGCCGAGGTGGGTATGTGTTAGTTACGCAACTTAATGTGTGCCATCCCCAGTCCGGAGTTTAGCTTCACCCCGGAAAGTCCTGTACGAATTGGACATGAGGAGCTGGTGGACATACACCAGGACAACACGACCTTTCTTCAAGTGTCTGAAGACATTAGGAACGACGTATGGAACTACATCAACACGTTTGGATATCCAATACCTCCATTGCCCGAACACCTGAGACAGTTACGAGAGAAGGTTGAACATTCCCAGCAGGTGTATTATACCATGCAACAGGGGAGCAAGGAGTTGAGGAAAGACATAGACGCGATCAAGGTGACCATGTGGTGGGATGTCTTATGGGACTGGAGACTAAATGGACAGATTCACCCATGGATCCGACTAATTTCCCATGTTTTGGTCATGGTGCAGTTAATACTGGTCTTTATTCTGCTATGTATGGCATGTAAGAAATGTAAACGGGCTGTGGCAAAACATCTGGCTGGACAGGAGGTGAAAACAGCTGGTGCATGCACCCCTCCCCCACCCGTGCTTCAGACGATTTCAGCCGCTTGTGGGAAAAATCAAGTGTGTGGGTGAGGAGAGCAGCAGGAGATTGAATCGGGAATGGTTTTAATGTAAATAACTAATTACCCTCTTTTGATGCAGACCCGGTGCCTCGACGGGCGGCCGCCTCGACAGGACTCATGTCGGATCATATGTGACCAATAGAGGACCCCCTGGAATAGCCAGTGGGCTGGAGAGGGGAGAGGGCGAGTAAATTCGGTTGATTATTATACAAAACCTCAGTCACTTGCGCTCTTGCTTTTCCCTGAATAATCCAATGTCCAGGTTTGGAGGGGGGACTGTTGGACTGGAAAATAGGCTTGTGAACAGAAATCCAAAACCTCCAGCCCCCCCCTCACCTAACCTGATATATATATATATATATATTAAAGAATGATTAGCCACTCCTATCCTCACACACACAAGTAGTTAAATCGCACATGTAGCATTTAGGTAGCAGCAAAGCATGATGGGATACTTGACCATTATGGGAGCAGCTCGTAACCCACACTGTAAAAGCTGACAAAGGCAGGTTTGTTGGATTTGTGTCCACCACCTCGCTTATCTCCAGAACACACTCGGGAATGTTTATCCAAGGCCGAAGCCGACATTGTTTATCCTAACTAGCTCACGTCGGATGATTAAGGGAGGAGCGGTGGATATCTCCAAGGTTACCCCAGCTCAAGAGGGAGTCAGATAGGAAGCAGCTGCTCAGGACTTTGTGAAGACCCTTTGTGTAGTTTCAATGTCTGGGACTTGTGTTTATTGATAAGGGTCCTCCTCAGGAATGTGAGATGTTTAAAGTCATGGGACGACCCAAGGTAGCCCCTGACAAATGAGTGGCAGAGACCACCCAATGAAACCCACTGTAGTTACGGAGACCTGTACCACATTCTACGGCAGGTGGGTGTTGCTTATTGAAAGGTATAAACATGCTTGTAGTGCTGACGTTCCTTTGAGAGTTAGTCACGAGCTTGAGGAAGCTGCCACTCTCCCTTTGTGCACAAGGTTTTCTAATAAACTTTAACTTGGTCAGCAGTTCCGTCTCCGTCTGGTTTTGATCCAAAAATTCGAGTCTAACAAGGCTGAGGATTGATTTAATTGAGGTGTACAAATTTATGTGTGGCCGAGATAGGCTGGATAGCAAGGACCGATTTCCCTTAGCAGAGAGGTCAATAAACAAGGGGCAGGGCATAGATTTAAAGTGATTGGTAGAAGGATTATTGAGGAGCTGAGGAAGACATTTTTCACCCAGAGGGTGGTCGTTGTCTGGAATTCACTGCCTGAAAGGGTGGTAGAGGCAGAAACCCTCAACTCATTTAAAAGGTGGCCGGATATGCACCTGAAGTGCCGTGACCAACAAGGCTATGGACCAAGTGCTGGAAAGTGGGATTAGGCTGGGTGGCTCATTTTCGGCTGGCGCGGACACGATGGGATGAATGGCCTCCTTCTGTGTTGTAAATTTTCTCTGATTCTATGATTCTGATTAACAGTAAGCAGGGTAGTTCAGGGATCATGAGAACACTACTGAAGAAAAGTAACTGCTGGGAACCAAGCAATGTGTCCTTGTAAACCACAGATTAGGGAAGTTCCAGCTCCAGTGACAGAGATGGATCACAACAGGGTATAAAAGTGAGGGGATACTGATGTAAGGGGCAGTTGGGACTGGAGACACCGGAGATCAAGCTCAGGGAGTCCGTGGTTCCATCCAGAGGGCTGATCTCGTCCACACGGGGGATTTGCATGTTTAGTCTGGTATGGGAGAGGAAAGAGAATTTACTCATATATTTCTTAATGAGGTATTAAAGTTGCTGACTCTCAGACTTGTTAATTAATAAGACAATGCATTATTTAGAACCTTCCATCCCTAAGTCTCTCTGCTTCTCTACTTTTAAACTTTGACCATTTAGTTTACATTTCATCTCATTTTTCTTCCTCTCAAAATGCATCACGTCACATTTCTCTGCATTAAATTTCACCTGGCCCATTTACTAACCCGTGGACGTCACAGTGAAGTCTCTGACTCCTCTTCACAGTTGCCCCGGTGCCAATTTTGGCGTCATCTCGAAATTTTCACCTTGTGTCCCACATACCCAAGCTCAGATCATTCTCTGTATTGTGGTTAGCAATGGTCCCAACACTGACCCTGTGGGACACCACTGTTCACATCCCTCCAGTCTGGAGAACATCCATTAACCACTACTTTCTGTTTTCTGCCCTTCACACAACTTCCTATCCACACTGCCTCATTCCTTTTAATACGGCAAGTACTAATTTTATCAACAAGCCTCCTGTCCGGCATCTTACCAAACACCCTTTCACAATCAATGTACACAACAACCACTACATTCACTTCATCAGTAGACTTGAGTTATCTCAAATGATCCATGTTGGCTGTTCTTCGTTAACGTGTTTTTCTGACAAATGTTGAAATGTTTGCTCCACCTCATCTGGTTTGATCTGTTTCAAGACGCAACAGAAAGGTCGAGTTGTCTCCAGGAGTTTAAGATAAATTAGGTTTTAAAAATTATGTTTCAGACAATGAGGGACATCTGGGCTTCGACCCGCCCATTCTGTGCCACAACTCCCACCCCTCACACACTCCGATTGGTTGGAGGACCAACTCACCCCAGAGCCGCCCACCCCTCAAGTCAATTTCCGCTCCTCCTCTTGGTCCGGAACTCTCCTTAATCACCAGGGCGGGATTAGTGTTGAGACTGACATCCTGAGGTGCAGTTCGAAAATAAACATGAATTGAACCCGCCAGTTGCAACATTTAATAAAACGAAATTAATAAAAGTTACCGAAAAAATATTTTCTGGAGTTCACCAAAGTGGTGGAGCGTCTGCGCTGTGTGTTTGTGCCGATTTAAATGACACGAAGAGCTGGTATTTCAGTTTATTTTATTGTCTTTGTTCCAAACGCGCTCTTCCTGCTTCCAATGTCTTTGTTTTCCGGCCTGATGTTATGGATCATCAATGGCGACGGCATCACCCAGCCTGCAGCGCGGTTCAGATTGTGCCCTATCTGAATCAGTGGAGCCCAGTGCGCAGGCGCAGTAGTGACTCATTATTGGGCAGTGTGTCCTGAGCATGCGCGGCCAGTCGAGGCTGCGGGAGGAGCGCGTTCGGTGCAGGTCAGAGGATCGGAGCAAGAGGCTCAATAAACCCCGGGGCCCGGGTCCGGGCTCAGGCCCAGGCTCAGGCTTTACAAACCCCGAGTGCGGCCCCAGACCCGAATATAAAACAGTGAACATTATCTCCCCCTCACTACCCGCCGGGAAATGAAGGGGAAATGGGGATCGGTCAGGGAGCGTCTGTAAATGAAGGAGAAATGGTGATCGGTCAGGGAGCGTCTGTAAATGAAGGAGAAATGGTGATCGGTCAGGGAGCGTCTGTAAATGAAGGAGAAATGGTGATCGGTCAGGGAGCGTCTGTAAATGAAGGAGAAATGGTGATCGGTCAGGGAGCGTCTGTAAATGAAGGAGAAATGGTGATCGGTCAGGGAGAGTCTGTAAATGAAGGAGAAATGGTGATCGGTCAGGGAGTGTCTGTAAATGAAGGAGAAATGGTGATCGGTCAGGGAGAGTCTGTAAATGAAGGAGAAATGGTGATCGGTCAGGGAGAGTCTGTAAATGAAGGAGAAATGGTGATCGGTCAGGGAGAGTCTGTAAATGAAGGAGAAATGGTGATCTCTATATCTTCAGTCATCCAGGGAGCTCGAGCTTTGGATGCTGTTCCTTTCCACCTCGTGGGAATCTGTCTACTCTGTACCCAAACCCACTCCTCCTTGAAGGCCTCCCACTGTTCAATTACTGTTCTGCCTGACAATTATTGATTCCAATCCAACTGGACAAGATCCCTTTTTAACTCACTGGAATTAGCCCTCCTCCAGTTAAGAATTTTCACATTTGACTGTCCCCTGTCCTTTTCCATAACTATTCTAAACCGAATGAGATTATGATCACTGCTGCCCCAATGAAAGATGCTTCACCTGCCCCACTTCATTCTCCACACCGAGCCCACTGCTGTACTCACACTCTCTCACACTCACTCTCTCACATTCCTCTCTCACCCATTCACTCATGGTTTAGGGCCACTGAAAGATGATGCGATGGGTTTGGATTTCAGCACAAGGAGGAGGGAGAGTGTGTGGGACGGGGATTTACAGCTTTGAGGAATGAGAGAGGAAATAATGTTCCATAGAAAGTAAAGTTATCTGATCTGAATTTCTATCCTGTACTTACAGTGATAACTTTTATAAACTCCTTTTACAGGGGAGGATTTGCAGAGGGAAACTCAAACCAAAGATCACATCAAGATCTGACAGAGTCACTCGATTCATCAGGACCTGAATATCATCGGCCTTTGAATGTGGAAGGAGAAATGTTTGTCTGTTCTATCCATGGGAGAAGATTTCAAACATCAGTGTGAGTGGAAAAGCACCGAGACACACACACCCGAGTGAGAGTGTTCCAGTGCACTGACTGTGGAAAGAGCTTTAACCAGTTACACAGCCAGAAAAAACATCACACCATTCACAGTGGGGAGAAACCGTACACGTGTTCTGTGTGTGGACGAGGTTTCAACTGATCGTCCAACCTGGAGAGACACAAGGACACCCGGACCATGGAGAAACCGTGGAAATGTGGGGACTGTGGGAGGGATTCAATTACCCTTCAGAGCTGGAAACTCATCGACGCCGTCACACTGGGGAGAGGCCGTTCACCTGCTCCGTGTGTGGGAAGGGATTCAGTCAGTCATCCGGCCTCCTGACACACCAGCGAGTTCACACTGGGGAGAGACCTTTTAAATGTTCTGACTGTGAGAAGATGTTTGAATGCAAAAGTATTCTGCTGAAACACCAACGCACTCACACTGGGGAGAGGCCATTCACCTGCTCCGTGTGTGGGAAGGGATTCAATCGGTCATCACACCTTCTGTCACACCAGCGAGTTCACTCCGATGAGAGACCTTTTAAATGTTCTGACTGTGAGAAGAGGTTTAAAAGCAAAAGTATTCTGCTGACACACCAACGCACTCACACTGGGGAGAGGCCGTTCACCTGCTCTGCTTGTGGGAAGGGATTCACTTGGGCATCCAACCTGCTGAGACACCAGCGAGTTCACACTGGGGAGAGGCCGTTCACCTGCTCCGTGTGTGGGAAGAGATTCACTCGGTCATCACACCTTCTGTCACACCAGCGAGTGCACTCCGATGAGAGACCTTTTAAATGTTCTGACTGTGAGAAGAGATTTAAAAGCAAAATTCATCTGCTGACACACCAACGCACTCACACTGGGGAGAGACCGTTCACCTGCTCTGCGTGTGGGAAGGGATTCACTCGGTCATCCACCCTGCTGATGCACCAATGCTCCCACACTGGGGAGAGGCCATTCTCCTGCTCTGTGTGTGGGAAGAGATTCATTCAGTCATCCAACCTGCTGAGACACCAGTGAGTTCACACTGGGGAGAGGCCGTTCTCCTGCTCCGTGTGTAAGGAGAGATTCACTCGGTCATCCCTCCTTCTGTCACACCAGCGAGTTCACACTGAGAGACCTTTAAATGTTCTGACTGTGGGAAGAGATTTAAAATCAGAAACGAACTGCTGAGACATCGATGCACTCACACTGGGGAGAGACTGTTCACCTGCTCCGTGTGTGGGAAGAGATTCACTCGATCATCCCATCTTCTGAAACATTAATACAGTCACTAATGTATCCAATCTGGCATTCAAGAGAAACAGACTTCCCCAGAGAGGCGTTAGAATGTTCAACTCACCACCACAAGGAGTAGTTAAGGCGAATAGAATGGATGCATTTACGGGGAAGCTGGATAAGCACATAGAGGAGAAGGGAATATTAGAGTTTGCTCATAGGGTTAGATGAAGAGGGGTTGGAGGAGGCTTGTCTGCAGCATAAACACCGGTATAGTCTCGTTGGGCCGAATTGCCTGTTTCTGTGATGTACATTCTATGTAATTCTATGTAAGCTCCATCTGACACAGTTTTACCAACTCACTGAATCTATCAATTTCCCTTTATAACTTTATGCTCCCATCTGCACTACTCACTGCGCCTCCTAACTCGATGTCAGCGACAAACGTGAGTGTTCGGCTCTCTATTCCTTCATCTCCCTCATTTATACATATCGGAAAAAGCTGATGCCCCAGAACTAATCACATCCGGCCAATTTGAGTACATCCCTTATTATCCCGGGCCTCTGCCTCCCACCTTCTAACCAACTCCTGACCCATTTCAATAGGTTGCCTTAAATTCCACGCACTCTCATTTTTGTTGACAGTCTCTTATGTGGTCCCTTATTGGATGCCTTTGGAAGTCAATGTCCATCTCACACCCAGAGACACTCCATTATCGAGCACGTTAGTTACATCTTCAAAAAGTTCAACGAGCTTTGTTAGACTTGACTTCCCCTTTACAAATCCATGCTGGCTCTCTCTGATTACTCCATATTTATCCAAGTGCTCAGTCATTCTTTCCCCAATAACGGATACTGGTAACTTCCCCACAACAGGCGTCAGACTGATAGGCCTAGAATTTCCAACTTTATCTCTCCGACCCATCCGAAATAATGGAGTGACATTGACAATGTTTCAATTAAAGCAACAATTCCTGAATCAAGAGAGTTTTGATCGATCATGAGTAAGCATGTACAAGTTCCTTACCTATTCCTCTTATTCCCCTGGGATGGTAAAATCAGGTCCTGGAGATTTGACAATCTTCAATCTCATTATTTTCTCCATTGCCATTATTTTATTTACACTGAATCCCCTTGATTTATTTACAGTTTTCCTCGTGTCTCTGCTATGTTCGCCTCATCCTTTTCTATGAAGACCGATCTAAATTAAATATTTAGCAACTCTGCCATTTCCTGATTTTCAATTGCAATATCACCTCCATCTGTCTTTAAGGGTCCCACATTACTCTTAGTCACCCTTCTTTCTCTTAATATACCTGTAAATACCTTGATTGTTGTCGTTATTTTCCCTCACAAGTTTTTGCTCCTTTTCCCTTTTTGGACCTCTTCGGTTTTTTCGTTTCAGCACCACAATAAACAACACTTCGCTGTAAAGTTCAGCTCAATAGTTCTCCAATGTCAGAGCGAGAATTGTCTGAACCCCGAATTGTCTGAACCCCGAATTTATTTAATGTAACAAACACAAGCACACTTAATCATCCGTGTATCAACGCACTGATGGATACACAAAGATAAACACAGTGAGAAATGCAGGCAGTGTCAGGATGCACAGGTAAACGGACAAGGGAAATGGACAAAGATAAAACGGTCTGTGCCTCGAACAGACAGTAACGTGTCACTGATCGATATTAGTGAGACGAGGTGGGGAACAGGTGCTGTGAATTGGTGCTGTGGTTTAATTGGTTAAAGCATCTGTCTTGTAAACAGGCAATCCTGGGTTCAATTCCCAGCAGTGCTTTGTGTCGCTTATTATTTTTACCTAATTTGTGGAATTCAGCGACAAAGTCACACTTTGGAATTGGTATTTGTTGAGGTTTGAGGAGGAAACCGATATCAGAATGACTGTTCAAAAACACCATTTCATCGCACAGACAGACCTCTCATAGAATGTGTCTGTTACACTTTAATTTAAGGACACGTTCTTGTTTCTGGGCTCGTCGGGGTCAGGGTATAATTCACGATTTATGTCATAGAGGAGCGAATGGTTGTCTCCTCGACCTCCGGATAGCAGTGATAAAGTTCGAGGATACACAGAAGCGGACAGGGTGGTCGGGGTCTGGAACTCACTGTCTGAAAGGGTGGTCGAGGCAGAAAACCTCAACTCATTTCAAAAGTGCATGGATGTGCATTTGAAGTGCCGTAACCTACAGGGCTACGGACCAAGCCCTGGAAAGTGGGATTAAGCTGGATAGCTCTTTTTCGGCCGTCACAGACACGATGGGCCGAATGGCTTCCTTCTGTGCTGTAGCTTTCTCTGATTCTATGATTCCGTGTGTGGGAAGGGATTCACTCAGTCATCACACGTGCTGAGACACCAGGAAGTTCAAAAGTGATTGCAGGGGTTGGATTCTGCTGTTAATCCCATCCAGGACTGAACCATGTTCATTCTGACAGTTGGGGTTTGTTTCTCCTGATGTTAATAAGCCCTATAACTGGGCTGGAGTTTAATATTCTGGATATCTGTTAAATAAATCAGCTTTGTTTTAAACACCTTGTTGTAGATTTTGGTCTTTTCCTCCTGAGTGTTCAACATCACCTGACTGGAGCTCAGAAAGGACAATCTCTGGGGAGGACCGTCTGATGGGAACAGAACTTCAGCCTGGACACAGTCCTTCAGGGCCACACTGAGAGGGGCAAACGGCACTTTGGTCTTTCTCGTCTCTCTTCACTGACAGCAATGTCGCCGTGCGGCGTCCAGTCTAAAAATGACCGTGGTAATTATTCTATGAAGATTTAACCTGTTTGTGTGACAGTCCTGAGTCTACCATTTAAGGCAGGCGTTAACTCATTTAAAATAAACCCGCTTAAAATAAATGGGTTATGAATTGTGATTTCCGTGAAGCCAATGTTCCATTCCTTTATATGATTCATGTGCCTGCTCTCCGACAACAGGGTAAATGGTGGAATATCAGCCCTGCTCAGCCGGCAATGATCACGGTACATTTTCTTGCAGACAAAACACACATTGAAACCCTGGAACTTTGAGGTGATGAATCCTGAGGGAAAATAAAATTAGGGCTCGAAACATCAAACTTTTGCACCAACCGATAGCACCACCGAGACAGGTGAAGAATTCACCCACTGAACCAGTAATTCACTGAGCTCAACTTTGAGTTTGCAGCGACCAATGTAACAGCTGTTTACAGTCAGTCCAAAATGAATGGTTGAAACTTGCAGGAGTGAAAATCCAACGAGCCGGTCTTCACTCTTAAACCAGGAACTGTGAAGTTAAGAGAAACGTGCGGGAGAAATACTCGATTTCAGCGCGGTGACACTGGGCCAGAGTAAAGCTCAGTTAATATGATCGCCGAGTGGTGAGAGGGTGGATTTGGAATTCCTGAGCGACCGCACTGCGCATTTTCCAGATCTGCTTGGAGCACCAATCCCTTCAATTCATCACTTACAGGGACAATTCGACTCTCGGTTTCTTTTCCCTGAGTTTCGTGAAATTTTTTAAAATTGAAAGCGACCAATATCAGAGCGAACCTCGTCACCGACATGCTCACAGATACAGAGCGGCCTCACTCTGCTTCAGTGAGATGAAAGCCCAGAGTGGTTTCAAGGTCGAATGCAATTGTAAGCAAAGCTCGTTCAATGAAAGTGCAGGTCATTGAGGTGCCTTTAAAGTCCTGATTGTTTGAACTGAATTTCTTCCGAAAGCGCTTGAGATTCAGGTGGAGTGATTTGGGGACTTCCTTTCCCTCTTCGCAAAAGTTTGAACCGCAGCTCAAGATCAAAAGTCCCGGGCTAAATTAGGGATTCGCCGGGATATGAACCTCGAATCGAGAATTATACCCCGACCTCAATGAGCCCAGAAACAAGAACGTGTCGTCACATTTACATGTCACGGTCACATTCTAAACTGGTTTGCCCTGTGCTGTACATTACTGTCTAAATATTACAGAGAAGCAGAGCACTTGAGCTGTCACAGCTGTGACTTTGACTTTTCTCCCTCTCCTCTCGATCTCCCCGGCAACTGCCACTAACCACAATCTTCTCTCACACTTCTCCATCAGGAAGTTCCGAACCTCGGTTTTCAAATGAAATAACGCCCATCTCTCCAATCACCGACAGCCCAGAGAGAGTTTCATAATTTCAGCTCCCACTTTGCCCAAATCCTCCTTAAAGTACCATGAAAAAATTGGCCTTTCGTCAATAATAATATAATTAAATGTTATTATCTTCAGGGGCATTGTTTAAGATTTCACGGCTTTTAAAGGTCACTGCGGATGTTTAACGAATCGCCTCTTGGTTGGAGGCTTCTGTGTGGGAAAGATCAGGAAGCGATAATTGAGAGACCGAGGATGAAGCTGTTTGATGGGAGCACTGGGGACACAGACCGTGCGCGGCTCCAGTGGAGCAATCGGTCAGCGCGCGTTATTTCTACAATAATTATACACTCGAGAAATGCTGGGGTTGTGAGTTTCAGCGCCATCTAAAGTAGTTGAAACTTCGAAACATTTTGACTGGAGTTCAAGGTACAACCGGTTCCATAACACATCGACTTCTTCATGTCCCCATGTGGGCACTGAGACTCCTCTGCCCTCCCGTCTTGCAATAGCAGGTGAGAGTTTATTTGTTTATAGGAGGGAGAGGGGGCGATTGGCGAGAGCTGAAATGGTAAAGCGGCCGGCACGACATCTTTAAATCTGAAGAACCAAACACACAATTCTTCTTTCCGTGAAGCAGAGATTCATCGGTTTGAAGTGTCGTGTAGGGAAAATTCGGGAGGCAAATCTGCTGCCTGGTGTCACGGTGTAACGGGTGAAATTATTCAGCTTTCAATTGTTGATCGGCTGAAATGTCGAGAGGCCTTTCCCAGCTCCCGTGTGGAACAAGTTCAGCTTTTGAGCCATTGGGTAAAGTGTATTTTTTTATTTGCTGCGAACGAATGACAAGACATTTTGTACAAACAAGAAGAATTGTAAACTCACGAGTTCACTGTCCATGTTTCTTACATCATGTTCAACAGAAACAAGGATTCTCCTCAACACGTTGCTGAAAATTGGAAAAAAAGAGATACTCCCCCGAATTCGACATTGACAGGGATAATTCTGAGTCCCACCATGAATCTGTATGATGGAAACCAATCAAACAACGAGCCTGGATAGCTCAGTCGGTAGAGCATCAGACTTTTAAAACAGGTAGTGATCTGAGGGTCCAGGGTTCAAGTCCCTGTTCAGGCTAAAAGTTTTAAAACAGCTGGCAAGTTCTGCTTTTCCAGTGGACCAACATCAGCGAAAGGAGCAAGAGTTGGCCATTCAGTCCCTCGAGCCTGCTCCACCATTTGATAACGCTGATCTTCGACCTCAACTCCACTTTCCCGACCTATCCCCATATCCCTTGAGTTCCTTCGTGTCCAAAAATCGATCTATCTCAGTTTTTAATCTATTCAATGGCTCAGCATCCACAGCCCTCTGGGGGAGAGAATTCCAATGGTTCACAACCCTCTCAGTGAAGAAATTATTCCTCATCTCTGTACCAAATGGCCGGCCCCTTATCTTGGGATTATAACCATTAATTCTGGACTCTCCAGCTAGGGGAAACAGCATCCCAGCATTTACACTGTCAAGCCCTCCAAGAATTTTACATGTTTCAATGAGATCACCTCATTATTGTAAACTGCAGAGAATATAGGCCCATTCTGCTCAATCTCTCCTCACAGGACAACCCTCTTATCCCAGGAATCAATCTAGTGAACCTTTGTTGCACCCACTCTAAGGCAAGTGTATCGTTCCGCAGGTAAGGAGATCAAAACTGTACACAGTACTCCAGATGTGGTCTCACCAAAGCCCTATATAATTACAGCAAGACTTCTTTATCCTTGTTCTCCAACCACCTCGCAATAAAGGCCAACACACCATTTGCTTTCCTAATTGCTTGCTGCACCTGCATGTTAACTTTCTCTGATCCATGTACAAGGACACACAAATCCCTCTGAATACCAACATTTCGTGGTCTCTCATCTTTTACAAATATTCTGCTTTTCTATTCTTCCTACCAAAGTGAATAATCTCACATTTCCCCACTTTATACTTCATTTACCAACTTCTCGCCCACTCACTTAACCTGTCTGTATCACTTTGCATCCTCTTTGCGTCCTCCTCACAGCTTACTTTCCCACCAATTTTCTCTCATCAGCAAACCTGGATACATTACACTCGGTCCCCTCATCTAAGTCATTAATATAGATTGTAAATATCTGAGGCCCAAGCACTGATCTTCATGGCACCCCACTAGTTACAACCTGCCAACCCCAAAATGACCTGTTTATTCCGACTTCCTGTTTTCTGTACGTCAACAAATCCCCAATCCATGTTAATATATTACCCACAATCCCATGAGCCCTAATGTTGTTTGACAAACTTTTGTGTGGCACCTTATCGAATGCCTTTTGAAAATCCAAATATTCTATATCCACTGGTTCGCCCTTATCTACCCTGCTATCTACACCCTCAAAACCTCTTATAGATTTGTCAAACACGATTTCCCTTTCATAAAAGCGAGTTGCATGTGTCTAATCATATTATGATTTTCTAAGTGCCCTGTTACCACCTCCCTAGTAATAGATTCTCGCAATTTCCCTCCTACTATTGTCAGGCTAAAGGGCCTGTAGTTCCCTGTTTTCTCTCTCCCTCTTTCTTGAATAACGGGGTTACATTTGGTACCTTCCAATCCATGGGGACCTTTCTAGAATCATGGGAACTCTGGAAGATAAAACCAGTGCATCCACTGTCTCTGCAGCCACCTCTTTTTGAACCCTAGGATGTAGGCCATCAGGGCCAAAGAATTTGTCAGCTTTTAGTCCCATTAATTCCTCCAGTACTTTTTCTTTACTAATCTTAATTGTTTTAGGTTCCTCACTCTCATTAGAACCTTGGTTCCCCAATACTTCTGGTATGATTTTAGTGTCTTCTACTGTGAAGACAGATACAGAATACTTGTTAAACGTCTCTGCCATTTCCTTATTCTCCATTATAAATTCTCCTGTCTCTGTCTCCAAGGGACCCATGTTTATTTTCGCTAATCTCTTCCTTTATATACACTTGTAGAAGCTCTTACAATCCATTCTTATATTTCTTGCTGGTTCTATTTTCTCCCATTTTAGCAATTTCGTGGTCATCCTTTGCTGATTTCTCAAACTCTCCTAATCCTCAGGCTTACTATTCTTTTTGGCAACATTGTAAGCCTCTTTTAACCTAATACTATCATTAATTTCTCCAATTAACCAAGGTCGGACCACTTTTACGGTGGAGCTTTTAATCCACAAGGGAATGTAATTTTGTTGAGGAATTCTAAATTATTTCTTTAAATGTTCACCATTGCTTATCTATTATCATATTTTTAATCTCTTTTCCCAAACTACCTTAGCCAACTCACCCCTCATAACTACGTAAATGGTTTTGTTTAAATTTGAGACCCTAGTTTCGGACTTAACGACATCACTCTCAAACTCAATATCAAATTTCTATCATATTATCATCATTCTTCCCCAGAGGATCATCTACTATAAGATTACTAATTAACCCTGTTTCATTACACAATACTAGATCTGAAATAGCCTGTTCCCTTGTTGATTCCTCGACATATTGATCTAGAAAACTGACTCGAATGAATTCCATGAACATAAAACAGCTTATCTTGAGTTGCAAACATGGTGTCAACACGATGGGATGACTTATGACGAGAAGCCATGGCCAGATCTGCCAGGTGAATTAGATGTTTGCTGCAAACATGGAGAATTAATGAAACCGTGACTTCCCTGCAGAGCAAGGAGTTGGAAAGAAAGATACTGGGCATTGAGAGGCGAAGGATTTTGTCGATAGCAGGATGAATAGACAAAAGGATCTCAACTCCCTGCTTATTTTCTGTACTGATAAATATAGATAGAAATTTCATCTCCGTGCTTCTTTCAGATAATGAATGTCTTCATGCTCAAGAGATCACTGATCCAAGCCAATTATCTCCTCTCGCACTCTCCTTCCCATCTTGCACACGTTGCTTAACTTTGAAATTGTGCATTTTTTCACAGTGGAATTCAATTTAAAGGAAACGATGCTGTGATCAGCTAGTGTTGTTAAGGAGATGGAGCACCAGGAAATACACAAAAGGCTGATGATAACAGTGACTGTTCAGACACTGTGAGCTACAGTTAAAGGTCGGCAACATTTAAAGTGTCAGGCAGCAGATCTTTTCCAAATCTTGATACAAATGGCAAGAAAATGTAACCCGGAATTTGGTCAATGTCACGACTTCCAAATAGATAGAATCATAGAATCATAGAATCATAGAAGTTACAACATGGAAACAGGCCCTTCGGCCCAACATGTCCATGTCGCCCAGTTTATACCACTAAGTTAGTCCCAATTTCCTGCACTTGGCCCATATCCCTCTATACCCATCTTACCCATGTAACTGTCCAAATGCTTTTTAAAAGACAAAATTGTACCCGCCTCTACTACTGCCTCTGGCAGCTCGTTCCAGACACTCACCACCCTTTGAGTGAAAAAATTGCCCCTCTGGACCCTTTTGTATCTCTCCCCTCTCACCTTAAATCTATGCCCCCTCGTTATAGACTCCCCTACCTTTGGGAAAAGATTTTGACTATCTACCTTATATATGCCCCTCATTATTTTATAGACTTCTATAAGATCACCCCTTAACCTCCTACTCTCCAGGGAAAAAAGTCCCAGTCTGTCTAACCTCTCCCTATAAGTCAAACCATCAAGTCCCGGTAGCATCCTAGTAAATCTTTTCTGCACTCTTTCTAGTTTAATAATATCCTTTCTATAGTAGGGTGACCAGAACTGTACACAGTACTCCAAGTGTGGCCTCACCAATGCCCTGTACAACTTCAACAAGACATCCCAACTCCTGCATTCAATGTTCTGACCAATGAAACCAAGCATGCCGAATGCCTTCTTCACCACCCTATCCACCTGTGACTCCACTTTCAAGGAGCTATGAACCTGTACTCCTAGATCTCTTTGTTCTATAACTCTCCCCAACGCCCTACCATTAACGGAGTAGGTCCTGGCCCGATTCGATCTACCAAAATGCATCACCTCACATTTATCTAAATTAAACTCCATCTGCCATTCATCGGCCCACTGGCCCAGTTTATCAAGATCCCGTTGCAATCCTAGATAACCTTCTTCACTGTCCACAATGCCACCAATCTTGGTGTCATCTGCAAACTTACTAACCATGCCTCCTAAATTCTCATCCAAATCATTAATATAAATAACAAATAACAGCGGACCCAGCACCGATCCCTGAGGCACACCGCTGGACACAGGCATCCAGTTTGAAAAACAACCCTCTACAACCACCCTCTGTCTTCTGTCGTCAAGCCAATTTTGTATCCAATTGGCTACCTCACCTTGGATCCCATGAGATTTAACCTTATGTAACAACCTACCATGCGGTACCTTGTCAAAGGCTTTGCTGAAGTCCATGTAGACCACGTCGACTGCACAGCCCTCATCTATCTTCTTGGTTACCCCTTCAAAAAACTCAATCAAATTCGTGAGACATGATTTTCCTCTCACAAAACCATGCTGACTGTTCCTAATTAGTCCCTGCCTCTCCAAATGCCTGTAGATCCTGTCCCTCAGAATACCCTCCAACAACTTACCCACTACAGATGTCAGGCTCACCGGTCTGTAGTTCCCAGGCTTTTCCCTGCCGCCCTTCTTAAACAAAGGCACAACATTTGCTATCCTCCAATCTTCAGGCACCTCACCTGCAGCGGTGGATGATTCAAATATCTCTGCTAGGGGGCCCGCAATTTCCTCCCTAACCTCCCATAACGTCCTGGGATACATTTCATCAGGTCCCGGAGATTTATCTACCTTGATGCGCGTTAAGACTTCCAGCACCTCCCTCTCTGTAATATGTACACTCCTCAAGACATCACTATTTATTTCCCCAAGTTCCCTAACATCCATGCCTTTCTCAACCGTAAATACCGATGTGAAATATTCATTCAGGATCTCACCCATCTCTTGTGGTTCCGCACATAGATGACCTTGTTGATCCTTAAGAGGCCCTACTCTCTCCCTAGTTACTCTTTTGCCCTTTACGTATTTGTAGAAGCTCTTTGGATTCTCCTTTGCCTTATCTGCCAAAGCAATCTCATGTCCCCTTTTTGCCCTCCTGATTTCTCTCTTAACTCTACTCCGGCAATCTCTATACTCTTTAAGGAATCCACTTGATCCCAGCTGCCTATGCATGTCATATGCCTCCTTCTTCTTTTTGACTAGGGCCTCAATCTCCCGAGTCATCCAAGGTTCCCTACTTCTACCAGCCTTGCCCTTCACTTTATAAGGAATGTGCTTACCCTGAACCCTGGTTAACACACTTTTGAAAGCCTCCCACTTACCAGACGTCCCTTTGCCTGCCAACAGACTCTCCCAATCAACTTCTGAAAGTTCCTGTCTAATACCATCAAAATTGGCCTTTCCCCAATTTAGAATTTTAACTTTTGGGCCAGACCTATCCTTCTCCATAGCTATCTTAAAACTAATGGAATTATGATCACTGGTCCCAAAGTGATCCCTCACTAACACTTCTGTCACCTGCCCTTCCTTATTTCCCAAGAGGAGGTCAAGTTTTGCCCCCTCTCTAGTCGGGCCATCCACATACTGAATGAGAAATTCCTCCTGAATACACTCAACAAATTTCTCTCCATCCAAGCCCCTAATGCTATGGCTGTCCCAGTCAATGTTGGGAAAGTTAAAGTCCCCTACTATTACCACCCTATTTTTCTTGCAGCTGTCTGTAATCTCCTTACATATTTGCTCCTCAATTTCCCGTTGACTATTTGGGGGTCTGTAGTACAATCCTATCAAAGTGATCTCTCCCTTCTTATTTTTCAGTTCTACCCATATAGACTCAGTGGGCGAACCCTCGGATATATCCCCTCTCACTACTGCCGTGATGTTCTCCCTAATCAAGAACGCAACTCCCCCTCCTCTCTTACCTCCTGCTCTATCTTTCCTATAGCATCTGTACCCTGGAACATTGAGCTGCCAGTCCTGCCCCTCCCTTAGCCATGTTTCAGTAATAGCTATAACATCCCAGTCCCATGTACCCATCCATGCCCTGAGTTCATCTGCCTTGCCCATCAGACTTCTCGCATTGAAATAAATGCAGTTTAATCTAGACTTCCCTTGGTCTTTGCCCTGCTTTCTCAGACCATCTGTCCGGTCATGTTCTGTACACTCTCCCTTCCTGCCTTTTGTTTCTGTCACCACTTTATTTCCCACTGACTTCCTGCATCGGTTCCCATCCCCCTGCCGTATTAGTTTAAACCCTCCCCAACAGCACTAGCAAACATTCCCCCCAAGGACATTGGTTCCAGTCCTGCCCAGATGCAGACCGTCCAATTTGTACTGGTCCCACCTCCCCCAGAACCGGTTCCAATGTCCCAGGAATTTGAATCCCTCCCTCTTGCACCATCTCTCAAGCCACGTATTCACCCTAGCTATCCAGTCATTCCTACTCTGACTAGCCCTTGGCACTGGTAGCAATCCTGAGATTACTACCCTTGAGGTCCTACTCTTTAGTTTAACTCCTAACTCCCTAAATTCAGCTTGTAGGACCTCATCCTGTTTTTTACCTATATCGTTGGTGCCTATATGCACCACGACAACTGGCTGTTCACCCTCCCCCTCCAGAATGTCCTGCAGCCGCTCCGAGACATCCTTGACCCTTGCACTAGGGAGGCAACATACCATCCTGGAGTCTCGGTTGCGTCCGCAGAAACGCCTGTCTATTCCCCTTACAATCGAGTCCCCCATCACTATAGCTCTGCCACTCTTTTTCCTGCCCTCCTGTGCAGCAGAGCCAGCCACGGTGCCATGAACCTGGCCACTGCCACCTTCCCCTGGTGAGCCATCTCCCCCAACAGTATCCAAAACGGTATACCTGTTTTGGAGGGAGATGACCGCAGGGGACCCCTGCACTGCCTTCCTACTCTTCCTCTGTCTGTTGGTCACCCATTCACTATCTCCCTCAGTAATTTTTATCTGCGGTGTGACCAACTCACTGAACGTGCTATCCACGACTTTCTCAGCATCGTGGATGCTCCAAAGTGAGTCCATCCGCAGCTCCAGAGCCGTCAAGCGGTCAAACAATAGCTGCAGCTGGACACACTTCCCGCAGGTGAAGGAATCAGGGATACAGGAAGGATCCCAGAATTCCCACATCCCACAAGAGGAACATGACACGGCGCTGGGATCTCCTGCCATGACTTAACCCTTAAGTTAGCTTAACAACAACTACAATGTCAAGAGAAAAAAAAGGAAAGAAAAACTACTTACCACTCCCTTTAAGGAGTTTACTCCTTTAAATTGTTCTTAATTTAGAGAATGTTAACTACACTTGATTCACTAAAAAATAAACGCTACTTCCTATAAGACCTGCAGACCTTCCCTTTCTTTTCACTTTCGTTACTGTCGATAAGTAGAAATACTCACCTGAACCTACTCACCAATCAGGTGCCTCCCCTGTGTCGCGTCCCGATCTGATTCCTGACGTCACTTCGAACTCCGTCGCAGCTCCGCTCGGCTCGGCTCCTCTCAGCGCTCTGAAATCCTGCCTTTTATCGGACGCTCCCTCCGCTCGGCTCGGCTCCTCTGAGCGCTCTGAAATCCCGCCTTTTATCGGACGCTCCCTCCGCTCGGCTCGGCTCCTCTGAGCGCTCTGAAATCCCGCCTTTTATCGGACGCTCCCTCCGCTCGGCTCGGCTCCTCTCAGCGCTCTGAAATCCCGCCTTTTATCGGACGCTCCCTCCGCTCGGCTCGGCTCCTCTCAGCAAACATTTTATCCACAAGGCAAGAAAGATTTACAAGGATGTTGCCTGGACTGTAGAATTTTAACAATGAGGAAAGATTGGATCGGCTGGGGTTGTTTTCTTTGGAACAGAGGAGACTGAAGGCAGATTTAATTGAGGTGAACAAAATTATGAGGGTCCCAGATAGCATGGATTAGAAGGACCCACTTCTCTTAGCAGAGAGGTTAATAACCAGGGGCATAGATTTAAAGTGATTGGTAGAAGGTTTAATGGGGAACTGAGGAGAAATTCTTTCACCCAAGGGTTGTGGGGGTCTGGAACTGACTGCCTGAAAGGGTGGTTGAGGCGGACACCCTCATCGCATTTTAAGAATACTTGAACTGCCGGAAGCTACAAGGCTATGGGCCAAGAGCTGGAAAGTGGGATTAAGCTGGATAGCTCTTTTTCGGCCGGCACAGACGCGATGGGCCGAATGGCCTCTCTCCGTGCCGTAAATGTCTTTGATTCTATGAGTCTAATTAACAGTAAGCAGGGTAGTTCAGTGATCATGAGAACGCTACTGAAGCTAAATAACTGCTGGGAACCAAGCAATGTGTCCTTGTAAACCACAGACTGGGGAAGTTCCAGCTCCAGTGACAGAGATGGGTCACAACAGGGTATAAAAGTGACGGGATACTGATGTAAGGGGCAGTCAGGACTGGAGACACCTGAGATCAAGCTCAGGGTGCCTGAGGTTCCATCCAGCGGGATCATCTCGTGTACACGGGGGACTGGCATGTTTACTCTGGTACAGTACAGGAAAGAGAATTTGCTCATATATTTCTTAATGAGGTATTAAAGTTGCTGACTCTCAGACTTGTTAATTAATAAGACAATGCATTATTTAGAACCTTCCATCCCTAAGTCTCTCTGCTCCTCTAATTTTAAACTTTGACCATTCAGTGTACATTTCATCTCATTTTTCTTCCTCTCAAATTGTATCACGTCACATTTCTCTGCATTAAATTTCACCTGCCTGTTTACTAACCCGTGGACGTCACAATGAAGTCACTGACTCCTCTTCCCAGTTCCCCACGCTGCCAATGTTGGCGTCACCTATAGATTTTCACCATGTGTCCCACATACCCAAGCTCAGATCATTCTCTATATTGAGAAGAGCAATGGTCCCAATACTGACCCTGGGGGACACCACTGTTTACATCCCTCCAGTCTGAAGAACATCCATTAACCACTACTCTCTGTTTCCTGCCCTTTACACAACTTCCTATCCACACTGACCCATTCATTTTAATACCGTGGGTATTAATTTTATCAACAAGCCTCCTGTCCGTCATTTTATCAAATGCCTTTTCACAATCCATCTACACAACATCCACTACATTCCCTTTATCAGTAGACTTGTGATATCTCAATTAATCCATGTTGGCTGTTCTTCATTAATGTGTTTTTCTAAATAATGTTGAAATGTTTGCTCCACCTCATCTGGTTTCATCTGTTTCAAGCCCCAACAGAAAGGTCGAGTTTTCTCCTGGAGCTTAAGATAAATTAATTTTTTTAAATGATGCTTCAGACAATGACGGATATCTGGACTTGGAACCGCCCATTCAGTGGCGCAACTCCCGCCCCTCACACACTCCGATTGGTTGGAGGGCCAACTGTCCGCACATCCGTCCAGTCAATTTACCATAAGACCATAAGAGATAGGAGCAGGAGTAGGCTATTCGGCCCCTCGAGCCTGCTCCGCCATTTAATGAGATCATGGCTGATTTGATTTTTACCTCAGCTCCACTTTCCCGCCCTTTCCCCATATCCTTTGACTCCCTTGCTGATCAAAAATTTGTCTAACTCAGCCTTGAATGTATTCAATGACTCAGCCTCCACAGCTTTTTGGGGTAAAGAATTCCAAAGACTCACGATGCTCTGGGAGAAGAAATTCCTCCTTAATTCCGTCTTAAACGGGTGACCCCTTATTCTGAGACTATGCCCCCTAGTTTTAGATTCCCCCATGAGGGGTAACATCCTCTCAGCATCAACCCTGTCGAGTCCCCTCAGAATCTTGTCTGTTTCAATAAGATCTCCTCTCATTCATCTAAACTCCATTGAGTATAGACCCAACCTGTTCAATCTTTCATCATAAGACAACCCTTCCATACCTGGAATCAACCTACTGAACCTTCTCTGAACTGCCTCAAATGCAAGTATGCCCTTCCTTAAATAAGGTCACCAGAACTGTACGCAGTACTCCAGATGTGGTCTCACCAGCACCCTGTACATTTGTAGCATGACTTCACTGATTTTATGCTCCATCCCCCTAGACATAAAAGCCAATAATCCGTTTGCCTTCCGGATAACCTGCTGCACCTGCATGTTGAATTTTGTCTTTCTTGCACGAGGAAACCCAGATCCCTCTGTCCTGCAGGGATCAGTACTGTGGCCTCAATTATTTACAATTTTGTAGTATTTCTCCATTCAAATAAAAAAGAAAAATATTTCTTTCCTCCCAAAGTGGATGACTTCACATTTTCCCACATTATATTCCATCTGCCAATTTTTGCCCATTCGCTGAACCAGGCAACATCCCTTCGCAGACACGTTGTGTCCTCATTGCAACTTGCTTTTCCACCTATCTTTGCATCATCAGCAAATCTGGCCAAAAGACACTCTGTTCCTTCATCCAAGTCATTGATATACATTGTAAATAATTGAGGCCACAGGTCTGATCCCTGCAACACCCCACGAGTTAGATGAAATGCCTATAAATTTCCGCTCCTCCTATTGGTCCGGAACTCTCCTTAATCGCCAGGCGGGATTAATGGTGAGACTAGCGGTCCCGAGGTGCATTTGGAAAATAAACATTAATTGAACTCTTCAGTTGCAACAGTTAATAAAACGAAATTAATAAAAGTCATTGAAATTATTTTTTCTGGAGTTCACCAAATTCGGGGTGGAGTGGGGGGGGGGGGCTTCTGCTCTGTGTGTTTGTGCCGGTTTTAATGGCTCGAAGCGCTGGGGTTTCAGTTTATTTTATTATCCTTGGTCCAAACGCGCTCTCCCTGCTTCCAATGTCTTTGTTTTTCGGCCGGACAGTAAGATCATCAATGGCGGCTGTAACACCCAGCATGCAGCGCGGTACAGATTGTGCCCTATCTGAATCAGTGGAGCCCAGTGCGCAGGCGCAGTAGTGACTCATTATCGGTCAGTGTTTCCTGAGCATGCGCGGCCAGTCGAGGCTGCGGGAGGAGCGCGTTCGGTGCAGGTCAGAGGATCGGAGCAAGAGGCTCAATAAACCCCGGGGCCCGGGTCCGGGCTCAGGCCCAGGCTCAGGCTTTACAAACCCCGAGTGCGCCCCCAGACCCGAATATAAAACAGTGAACATTATCCCCCCCTCACTACCCGCCGGGAAATGAAGGGGAAATGGGGATCGGTCAGGGAGCGTCTGTAAATGAAGGAGAAATGGGGATCGGTCAGGGAGCGTCTGTAAATGAAGGAGAAATGGAGATCGGACAGGGAGCGTCTGTAAATGAAGGGGAAATGGTAATCGGTCAGGGAGCGTCTGTAAATGAAGGAGAAAGGGTGATCGGACAGGGAGCGTCTGCAAATGGAGGAGAATTGGTGATCTCTACATCTTCAGTCATCCAGGGAGCTCCAGCTTTGGATGCTGTTCCTTTCCTCCTCGTGGGAATCTGTCGACTCTGTACCCAAACCAACTCCTCCTTGAAGGCCTCCCACTGTTCAATTACTGTTCTGCCTGCCAATTTTTGATTCCAATCCACCTGGACAAGATCCCTTTTTAACTCACTGGAATTAGCCCTCCTCCAGTTAAGAATTTTCACATTTGACTGTCCCCTGTCCTTTTCCATAACTGTTCTAAACCTAATGAGATTATGATCACTGCTGCCCCACTGAAACATGCTCCACCTGCCCCACTTCATTCTCCACACCGAGCCCACTGCTGTACTCACACTCACTCTCTCACACTCACTCTCTCACATTCACACTCACACTCACATTCACTCTCTCACACTCACTCCCTCACATTCATTCTCTCACTCTCACATTCACTCTCTCACATTCACTCTCTCAACCTTTCACTCATGGTTTAGGGCCACTGAAAGATGATGTGATGAGTTTGGATTTCAGCACAGGGAGGAAGGAGATTGTGTGGGATGGGGATTTACAGCTTTGAGGCACAAGAGAGGAAAGAATGTTTTGTAGAAACTAGAATTGTCTGTTCTGAATTTCTATCCTGTACTTACAGTGATGACATTTATAAACTCCTTTACAGGGTATTAGAAGGCGAGGATTTGCAGAGGGAAACTCAAACCAAACAGCACGCCAAGATCTGACAGAGTCACTCGATTCATCAGGACCTGAATATCATCGGCCTTTGAATGTGGAAGGAGAAATGTTTGTCTGTTCTGACTGTGGGAGAAGATTTCAAACATCAGTGTGAGTGGGAAAGCACCGAGACACACACACCCGAGTGAGAGTGTTCCAGTGCACTGACTGTGGAAAGAGCTTTAACCAGTTACACAGCCTGAAAAAACATCGCACCATTCACAGCGGGGAGACACCGTACACGTGTTCTGTGTGTGGACGAGGCTTCAACTAATCGTCCAACCTGGAGAGACACAAGGTCACCCAGACCATGGAGAAACCGTGGAAATGTGGGGACTGTGGGAAGGGATTCAATTACCCTTCAGAGCTGGAAACTCATCGACGCCGTCACACTGGGGAGAGGCCGTTCACCTGCTCCGTGTGTGGGAAGAGATTCACTTGGTCATCACACCTGCTGACACACCAGCGAGTTTACTCCAATGAGAGACCTTTTAAATGTTCTGACTGTGAGAGGAGCTTTAAAAGCAAAATTAATCTGCTGACACACCAACGCACTCACACTGGGGAGAGACCATTCTCCTGCTCTGTGTGTAAGAAGAGATTCACTCAGTCATCCCACCTGCTAACACACCAGCGAGTTCACTCCGATGAGAGACCTTTTAAATGTTCTGACTGTGAGAAGAGGTTTAAAAGCAAATTTAATCTGCTGACACACCAACGCACTCACACTGGGGAGAGGCCGCTCACCTGCTCCGTGTGAGGGAAGGGATTCACTATTTCATCCAAACTGCTGACACACCAACTTGTTCACACTGGGGAGAGACCTTTTTAATGTCCTCACTGCACGAAGAGCTCTAAATGCAGATACAAATTGTGAAGACATCGACACACTCACGTCAGGGAGAGGCCGTTCACCTGCTCCCTGTGCAAGAAGAGATTTACTCGGTCATCACACCTGCTGAGACACCAGCGAGTTCACTCTGATAAGAGACCTCTGAAATGTTCTGACTGTGAGAAGGGCTTTAAAACAAATGATCTGAAACACCAACACACTGACACTGGGGAGAGACTGTTCACCTGCTCCGTGTGTGGGAAGGGATTCACTAATTCATCCCACCTTCTGAGACATCAACTTGTTCACACTATTGAGTGACCTTTTAATGCAGTAACTTTGAGAAGAGCTTTAAAAGCAGAAATGAACTGCTGACACATCAACTCACGCACATTGTGGAGAGACTGTTCACCTGCTCCGTGTGTGGGAAGGGATTCACTCAGTCATCACATGTGCTGAAACACCAGCGAGTTCACAAGTGACTGCAGGGGTTGGATTCTGCAGTTCATCACATCCAGGACTGAACTCTGGTGTTTAGAGACAGGAAGAACAACGTGTAAGGATTAACCCATTAACAGATAGAATTTAGTATAATTTTAATCAATAGTAGAAGTAGAACAAAATGTACTGTGAATCTATGTATCTGTAAATGTAAACTGTACTGTGTATTAATATAGGATGAACCATGTAACGTGTGTTCAATGAGAAAGTGCTGGTGGGCCGAGAAGGATGCATGATGGTTATTATAGTCAAGTTTGCAGTTAAAACTAAAAGGATGCTGACAACAGTAAAGTGGGAATGAACAGACCTAAGGGAGGAATGTGCTGTAATAGCATAATGTCTAAAAGACATGTAGATAAAGGGACTGAAGGTTCATTAAATCAAGGAGTCACTCAGGCTTGGGCCTCTCTATCTCGAGCCTCCACAAGCTCGTGAGCAGAAGTCTGTTTATACAAACGGTTCTGTGAAGGCTGGCAATGTAAACTCTAAATAAGGTTCTGTTAAGTCTGTAACAACAAGGCACGGATGGTACCAGGAGTTATGCTTGGAATGTAACTTCTGAAGGTTGAGAGACATGAATAATGGTCAGGCTGAGAGATGTGGATGTGAGAGTGAACTGCTCATAAACTGAAAAAGGGAATAAGAAGAGACCTCAAAAGCTGAGGAAGGCGAACAAGATTCTGGCAAGGAAGAAGAGAACTTTTCAGTCAACAGATCACAGCAAGAGAGAGAGAGAGACCGCACCGTCGTCACTTGGAGGGATAGAGAGAGAGAGAGAGACCGCACCGTAGTCACTTGGAGGGATAGAGAGAGAGAGAGAGACCGCACCGTAGTCACTTGGAGGGATAGAGAGAGAGAGAGAGACCGCACCGTAGTCACTTGGAGGGATAGAGAGAGAGAGAGACCGCACCATAGTCACTTGGAGGGACAGAGAGAGAGAGAGAGACCGCACTGTAGTCACTTGGAGGGACACTTCCGAGGTTTCAAGGAACACTCACTATTTCTCTTTGTTCAGTATCACCTTTTTGCACTAATTGTGATGTGATTAATAAATCGGTTTTGCCTTTAACCGTAATACCAGTACCAGTGGTGATCTTGTTGTTGTCAGGAACCAGTCCTTAGATTGGATCAGATTATAATCCTGAAAATAGTGGTTTAAATCCTACAATTGGCGACCACGAAGGGACTATTTCTGACAACAGCTAAAACCTGGTGGGGGATAGTTACATAATATAAATTGATTATTTCTCCAGTGAAATGCAGTGAGTGGGGGATAGTTACAGAATATAAATTGATTATTTCTCCAGTAAAATGCAGTGAGTGGGGGATAGTTACAGAATATAAATTGATTATATCTCCAGTAAAATGCAGTGAGTGGAGGATAGTTACATAATATAAATTGATTATTTCTCCAGTAAAATGCAGTGAGTGGGGGATAGTTACAGAATATAAATTGATTATATCTCCAGTAAAATGCAGTGAGTGGGGGATAGTTACATAATATAAATTGATTATTTCTCCAGTAAAATGCAGTGAGTGGGGGATAGTTACATAATATAAATTGATTATTTCTCCAGTAAAATGCAGTGAGCGGAGTGCACACCCACCACGGGTGGCCTCATAAAATGAGGACAATCAGTTTTTCTTTCCTTGGTGAGAGGTTTCTGTCATGTGGTGATTTAGTTCTGATTTCGTTCAGTGATGAAGCGCATATTTCGCATGTGTTGAGGTCCTGGGTTCAACTCCCAGCATCTTCCTAAATAATTTTCCACCAGAATTACTCACGGAAAGTTGAATGACGCTTTTTGAGCTCGGCGAGTTCCAACTTCTGAGGCTCCACAAGCATTAAATTGTCCCGGAGCGGGACTTCATCTCACGGTCCCCTCAACAGCTCAACTCAAAGCAGCCGCCGACTGAGGGGAATGTGTGACGGTGCAATATCGAGCGAGCAGTCCCAGCTCTTGTTCCTGTTTGACGCTCTGTCATTCTTCCATCTCACTTTATGATTCAGAGGTTGGATTTCAGCCTTGTCACTGACCATTAGCAATTGGGTTTTTTTATTTCCACAGACTTTTTTTTGGAAAGTTCAAAGTAAAGAGGAGCAGAAACCCCGTGAACTGAAGCAGAGGTTGAACATTGTGAACACGCGGGACCGCTGGGCATCTCGATGTCCTGGAGAGACGGAGCAGAAAGCTCACGGCTTCACTTCTAAAGTGTCTGCTTGTTTATTTCTCAGGTACCTTTTGACCCGTGGGGATGTAGCTCAGTGGAAGAGCGCATGTTTTGCATGTATGAGGTCCCGGGTTCAATCCCCGACATCTCCAAACAAGTTACATTTTGGATTCAACTGTGAGAATATCATCTGAGACTCGCCTCACATTTACACACAAGGAGAGACAAGAGTTTCTTCACCTCGCGAAAAACCGAACGCTCCGCACAGAATATAATTCAATGGGAGAGCGCCCACGGTGTTTCAATGGCTCCCATCTCATGGTTGAACAGCTTGCCCAGTGATAGATTATTTCCAGTTTCACAGATTGGGGGGAAGCAGCGGATCGGCGTTCCGACCACAAAGAGGGAAGAATAGTCTGGATGTTGGGAGCTTCTTCTTTTCCCAGAGAGGACTGAGCATCTGGAATGCATTCCCGGCTGGTGTGGTGGGTGCTGACTCTCTGGTGCGGTGGGTGCTGACTCTCTCTGGTGCGGTGGGTGCTGACCCTCTCTGGTGCGGTGGGTGCTGACCCTCTCCGGTGCGGTGGGTGCTGACCCTCTCCGGTGCGGTGGGCGCCGACCCTCTCCGGTGCGGTGGGCGCCGACTCTCTCCGGTGCGGTGGGCGCCGACCCTCTCTGGTGCGGTGGGCGCTGACTCTCTCTGGTGCGGTGGGTGCTGACTCTCTCTGGTGCGGTGGCGCCGACTCTCTCCGGTGCGGTGAGTGCCGACTCTCTCCGGTGCGGTGGGTGCCGACTCTCTCCGGTGCGGTGGGTGCTGACTCTCTCTGGTGCGGTGGGCGCTGACTCTGACTCTCTCTGGTGCGGTGGGTGCTGACTCTGACTCTCTCTGGTGCGGTGGGTGCTGACTCTCTCTGGTGCGGTTGGTGCTGACTCTGACTCTCTCTGGTGCGGTGGGTGCTGACTCTCTCTGGTGCGGTGGGTGCTGACTCTCTCTGGTGCGGTGGGTGCTGACTCTGACTCTCTCTGGTGCGGTGGGTGCTGACTCTGACTCTCTCTGGTGCGGTGGGTGCTGACTCTGACTCTCTCTGGTGCGGTGGGTGCTGACTCTGACTCTCTCTGGTGCGGTGGGTGCTGACTCTCTCTCGGCCTTCTCGAGGGATCTGGGCTGGTTCTTGACTGGGGCAGAGATCGCATCATATAGAAGGTGAGTGGTTTTTTTCTGGATTTTTTTCTGCTTTGTGACCGCTCCCAGGAGATTCCATGTTCCCGGTGGGTGGGGCTGGTGGTGTGTGTAGGAAGTGTCCAGTCACGATGCTCCAGGCATGTGGGGCAGGATTAATGAACGAGCTGGTCATTTCCTGCCCGTCACGTCCGTCTGTCACCCCAGATCGTCAAGGTGTTTTTAGTGAAGTGATCTTTAAACATAAAACCCTCACCCGGGACAAGTCCTGCGTCCGTCTGTAGTGAAATGAGATTCAATGCTGTCTGGGCCTCACCTTGTCCTCCTCCTTTTATATTATTATATTGTCCGCACACAGTGATATGTTTGGTTAAGATGAAAATACAAATTATCCGCTCTGGGCTCCTCCAGTCTCTCTGTGTTTCTCTCTCCTGCTAAACTGACTGACTGTCAGATAATAGTAACTGGTGTCCTCTCCATCCCGTTCTCAACACCCAGACACGACTACTTACTGAATAAATTCAACACTCACAGACAGTCCAGTGTCAGACAGTTACAGACGGTTTCTCTCCACCTTTCCTGACAGGACTGGCGAATGATGAATGCCCCGTCAGACCGGTTGATATACAGTAAAAGGGACAGTAACCGTCTCACCAATAGCACCGGAGGTCTGTTCACAGACACAGAATCAGTCTTTCCCTTTCTATCAGTGTGTCTATATTACGCTCAGTAACAGTATCCCGCCTCCTTGTACAGCACTAGGGAGAGAGAAAGACAGACAGACAGAGAGAGACACACAGACAAACAGACACAGTATCAGTCTCACACTTCCCATCAGTGTGTCCGTTTCACTCTCAGTAACAATATTCCACCTTCATGTACAGCGCTAGAGATAAAAACAGACAGGCACAGTATCAGAATTACACTTCCTATCAGTGTCTCTGTATCACTCTCAGTAACAATATCCCACCTTCACAAGCTGCACAAAAGAGAGAGAGAGAGAAACTGACCTGTAATGTCCCATTTTCACCCAGTAACAAATTGGAAAATATTCCATTCCAATTGCTATTCCAAGGTGGAGTGACAGAAGATGCAGTCTCATCTCTCACTGATATTATTTCAGAGACAGACACATTATTAATCCCACTCTCAGGGGCAGTGTCACACATTTAACCCTCTCTTGCATGTTGTCCCCTCTGCAATCTTGCAGCTCAGGGCCGTTCTGTATTACTCTCAGGGACCGAGAGTTTCACTCCGATTGAAATAAACTGGGACTGTTGCTGCCTGATATTAATCCTACACGGTCCCAGCAAATACACCGACTCCAGGATTGGTTTGAGGAATCCTCCCTCCAGTTTCGGAGTCAAACGTTACTTTATCAGTAAGGGAGCCAAGAATGAACAGAACCCATTGGCTCATTCCACAGCCGCTCACTTTATCTCTGAAAGACTCTTTACCATCAAAAGACCCCGAGAGAAACAGCAGGGATGGAAACCTCGAGTTTAATAGTTGGAGATTGTAAAGTCAGTCTGGATTCCAGCGTTAGGCACTGGTGGAATCCCATCTGTTTCCCATTCTGGTGCCTGTTCCTGCACTGCCTGTGGAGCCCATTCCCTCTGACCTTTCCCCCAGACCCACTTCCTTTGCTCAGACAGGCGGGAATGGAGAGATCACGGCCCCCGGGGGAAGGGAGCAAAGAGCAGCCTCGTTACAGCAGCTCATCGCTCCGGGACCGTGTCCGCAGATGGGCTCAGAGATCGGCATTGAGTCCGGGGGAAGGGCAGGGGGAGTCCGGGGGCTGTTTGTAAGAGGCGGAGTGGATCAGGAACTGGTCCCGGAACATGGAGTGAGAGGGGGGAAGGGAGAGGTCATTCTCGGGCTGGGTGTGGACAGGGTGTGTCCAGGGGAAGGGAGAGAGAATGGGAAGAACCTGCTATTAAAACCATTGCTGCTTTCTCTCCCCAAACCAGGAGTGAATGGTCCTGGTTTAGTTCCAGTCTCACCCTGTTTATTGTTATTGGACAGTGAAGAGTGGAAACAGAGCCGGACAGTAAGGATGTGGGGAGTTATACAAAGAGCATCTATTGCAGGCATCAGGTGAGAAGTGTGAAGGACACAATTTAAACAGCGGCTGTTTATTTTCGGTTGAACGGTTAGTCCCATGGGAGAGGGGATTAGAAACCTGACCTGGACAAAGGTCCCTGCCCCATCGGGTAGTCCCATTCATGGATCAGTGCAGGGGTTGGGTTGTGTCTGGATGTCACTAAATTGTTGTAAAATAGCCCAACACACCTGGTGTGCAGAAGCTGAGTGCTGCAGTGGAGTCAGACACTGACACTGTTTGTATCACTGGTTTTCATTTGTGGATATTCAAAATGATCATTAGCAGAGATATTAAACTGATCTCTATTCTATTTTCAACCTCACCGTTTCTTGGGTTACAAGAGATCATTTTTCTTCCTACAGGCGAATCCTTGAATGATCCAGAATGAATGTGATGTTTCCTCCACCCGAGGCACAAGGAGGAGTGCAGCCAGCTCCTTCTCACACACAGGAGGTACATTATCACCCACAGAGCACAGAGACACAGACAGGTCATCAGTTCCACAGTCTCAGACAGTGGAAGTAGTCAGTCCCACACTGATCCCAAGTTCCAGAGACACACTTTCAATCCAACATTCAAACAGAGCGGGTGAGGCAGACACTCTTCCATTTGCCCCGAACTCAGTCCCGCTGACAGGTAGATACAAAAATCCCAGTCCAAAATCACACTCTCAGATTGAAAGGCACTGTGTCAATCTCACAATAGGGCAACATAGCTACGAATTAAATACCAGAGAGAAATCACACATGGTATCCGATTGAAAGGGACAGAATGAATCCCAATAATGTACCTGAGATTCCAATTGAAAACCAGCCCAGAACTCTCTCACACATGACTTTAATACATGAAATATCCATTCGAAAAGTGAACCATTTGCTACAAATTGCAAACAAATCCAAACCTCACGTACAGTATCGATTGAGAAATACTGAAAGATAGTAAACCTGAGAAACAAATTAGATACCTGTTCAGAATGCACTCGTAGAATGAAATTTAAAGATCGAGTATCAATTCTATTAGTGCAGACTGAGATACACATTATATACCAGTCCAAAAATCTCATACAATATTAGACTGAAAGATACAGTATCAATTCCATTTCTACAGACTGATCTACACATTACAAACCAATTCAAAAATGTCACCTTATCAGTTTGAAAGATTCATTATCATCCACAATATTACTCACAGAGATGCAGATTTAATAGCAGTCCAAAAAGCACACAAATTATCTGATCAAAACCTCCAACATTAAATCCTAAAGTTCGTCCATATTTACAAATTAAATAAGGAGTAAAACTCTTCAAACATTAAGATATTAAAGCTGAAGTATTGAACGCAATAATGTAATCTGAGAGAATAATTATGTACAGATACAGAATGAAACTCACATTCAGATACAGTACCAGAGACACACAGACACAGAATGAATCCAACACTCACAGATACAGAAGGAATCCCAAACTCACATACAGTACTAGAGACTGACAGACACAGAGTTAATCCCACACTCTCATCAAGTACCAGGGACTGATAGGTACAGTATGAATCCCACACTAACATGCAGTATGAGTAACTGCATATTTAGGATGAATTCAACTCCCACATACAGTACTGGGGACTGTATATAAAGAATGAGTCCCACACTCACATGGAGAAACAGAGACTGACAGATACTGAAAGAATCCCACACTAACACACAGTATGAGAGACTGCCTATAAAGAATGAATCACAAACTCTCACACACACAGCTGACAAGACAGAGAATGAATCCCAAACTCACACACAGTATCAGTGAGTGACAGATACAGAATGAATCCCACACTAACATACAGTACCAGAGACTGACAGACACAGAATGAATCCCACACTAACATACAGTACCAGAGACTGACAGACACAGAATGAATCCCACACTCACACACAGTACCAGAGACTGAGAGATACAGAATGAATCCCACTAAACTATCATGGAATAAGCACAGACCAGGGATCAGGGCCTTGACCCAGTAAACTATCAGAGAGTCAGCACAGACCAGGAATCAGGGCCTTTACCCAGTAAACTATCAGGGAATCAGCACAGACCAGGGATCAGGGCCTTTACCCAGGAAACTATCAGGGAATCAGCACAGACCAGGGATCAGGGCCTTTACCCAGTAAACTATCAGGGAATCAGCACAGACCAGGGATCAGGGCCTTGACCCAGTGAACTATCAGGGAATCAGCACAGACCAGGGAACAGGGCCTTTACCCAGTAAACTATCAGAGAGTCAGCACAGACCAGGGATCAGGGCCTTTCACCTGTCAGAGAGAACATTGTATCACAGATCACATTCTGATTTACAGCCGTGCATAACAGATGTTTGTAGCTGCGATGGCCGAGTGGTTAAGGCGTTGGACTCGAAATCCCCTGGGGATTTCCTGCGTACGTTCGAATCCTGTTCGCAGCGCTACTTCTTAAAGTTATGTTTACTGCTCAAATAACGATGAACTGGAGTTGACGAACCGCATTCCCTCTGTCAGAGAGACTGTCCAGCGCGGCTCATGCTTTTAATTCGGAGCCCAATGGTCTCTTGCAAAATTGCAAGACACGTGAAGGAATCTCTCCCAAGCTCCATCTTAAATTCTGCCCGTTCGCAGAACTTGACATTGATCCTATTTCTTCCTATACTTTGATCCCACCTTGTCTCTGTCTCTTGACTCTCTGTGTTTTTCCCTCATGGACTTCTCAGGCTTCGTTGATTGAACCTGGAACACCGGCAGTGAAGGGTAAAGATGGAAAGACTGAGACGGGGGGAGTGGCGAGAGGGTGGATTTGGAATTCCTGAGCGACCGCACTGTGAATTTTCCAGATCTGCTTGGAGCACCAATCCCTTCAATTCATCACTTACAGGGACAATTCGATTCCCGGTTTCTTTTCCCTGAGCTTGGCGAGATCTTAAAAATTGAAAGCGACCAATATCAGAGGGAACCTCGTCACCGACATGATCACAGATACAGAGCGGCCACACTCTGCTTCAGTGAGGGGAAAACCCAGAGCGGTTTCAAGGTTGAATGTAATTGGAAGCAAAGCTCGTTCAATGAAAGTGCAGGTCATTGAGATGCCTTTAAAGTCCTGATTGTTTGAACTGAATTTCTTTCAAAAGCGCTTGAGATTCAGGTGGAGTGATTTGGGGACTCCTTTTCCCTCTTCGCAAAACTTTGAACCGCAGATCAAGATCCAAAGTCCAGGGCTAAATTAGGGTTTCTCCAGGGTATGAAACTTCGAATCAAGAATTATACCCCGACCTCAACGAGCCCAGAAACAAGAACGTGTCACGGACACATTCTATGAGAGGGCTGTCTGTGTGATGAAAAGGCATTTTTGAAAAGACCTCCTGATCAGTTCCGTGTTGGATCCTGAACAAAACACAGCACTGTGTGCTTCTCAAATTCACTAAACACGAATTGCACAAAGGCACCGCTGGGAGTTGAACACAGGATCTCCTGTTTACGAGACAGGTGCTTTAACCAACTAAGCCACGGTGCCAATTCATGGTACTGTCTCCCACCTCCTCTCATTAATATCTATCAGCTACACGTCACATTCTGTTGGGGGTTCAGACTGTTTGATCTTTGTCTATTTCACTTGCCCGTTTCCCTGTGAATCCCGATACTGACTGCGTTTCAGGCTGTGTTTATCTTTCTGTGTCCATCAGTGCTTTGATACACGAATGAATATTTGTGCTTGTGTTTGTTTGTTACTTTAAATAAATTTGGGATGGACAATTCTCGCTCTGACACTGAAGAACTAATTGAGCAAATTTCACAGTGAAGAGTTGTTTATTGTGGTGCTGAAACTAAAAAAATCGTAAAAGGTGCAAAGAGGGAAAACGAGAAAAACTTGTGAATGAAATTAAGGACAACTTTCAAGGTTTTTACACGTATATTAAGAGAAAGAAGGGTGACTAAGAGTAATGTGGGCCCTTAAAGACAGATGGAGGTGATATTGTAATTGAAAATCAGGAAATGGCAGACTTGCGAAATACTCACAGAAAAGCATGAGGATAATAAACCAGAGACACGAGGAAAACTGAAAATAAATCAAGGGGATTCAGTGTAAGTAAAATAATGGTAATGGAGAAAATAATTAGACTAAAGATAGACAAATCTCCAGGACCTGATGTTTACCATCCCAGGGGACGAAGGGGAATAGGTGAGGAAATTGTACATGCTTTAGTCATGATCGTTCAAAACTCTCTTGATTCAGGAATTGTTCCATGGATTGAAAAAACTCAAATATCATTCCATTATATAGGAAGGGTAGGAGAGATAAAACAGGAAATTATAGACCTATTATTCTGACGTCTGTTGTGGGGAAGTTACCAGAATCTGTTATTGGGGAAAGAATGACTGAGCACTTGGATAAACATGAATTGATCAGAGAGAGTCAGCATGGATTTGTAAAGGGTAAGTCAAGTCTAACGAAAATAGTTGAACTTTTTGAAGATGTAACTAACGTGGTAAATGATGGAGTGTCTATGGGGGTTATGTGTATATTGATTTCCAGAGGCATTCGTTAAGGTTTAACATCAGAGACTGTTCTCATTTCTGTTGACATGTGGAATTCAAAGCAACCCATTGACATTGGGAGGGAGTTGGTTTGGAGGTAGGAGACAGAGAGTCGGGTTAATGGGTATGTACTCAAATTGACAGGATTTGATTAGTGGTGTCCCCCAGGGATCTGTATAAATGAGGCAGATAAAGGAATAGAGAGCGGTATATCCAGGTTTGTTGATGACACCAAGTTAGGAGGCACAGTGAGTAGTGTAGATGGGAGCATAAAGTTGTAAAAGGAAATTGATAGATTCAGTGAGTTGGTAAAACTGTGTCAGATGGAGCTTACATAGAATTACATCGAATGTACATCACAGAAACAGGCAATTCGGCCCAACTAGACGATACCGGTGTTTATGCTGCAGACGAGCCTCCTCCAACCCCTCTTCATCTAACCCTATGAGCAAACCCGAATATTCCTTTCTCCTCCATGTGTTTATCTCACTTCACCGTAAATGCATCCATGCGATTCGCCTTAACTACTCCGTGTGGGAGCGAGCTGCACATTCTAACGACTCTCTGGATAAATATGTTTCTCTTGAATGCCAGATTGGATTTATTGATGATTATTATATTCATGGCCCGAAGTTCTGACGTCCCCACTCCCAAAAGTACAAACACCTTATCTACATCTGACTGATCAAACCCTTGCATAATCTTAAAGTCCTGTATCAGGTCACCCTCAGCCTTCTCTTTTCTATACAGAAGAGCCCCAGACTGTTCAAAGTTTCAATCTGGGGAAGTGTGAGGCCATCCACTTTGGCCCGAAGCAAGATAAATCAGAGTATTTTCAAAATGGTGAGAAGCCAGGAACTGTGGGTGAGCAGAGATACTTCGGGAAATCAGGAAGAGTTGGCAGACAGGTGCAAAAAATAATTAAAATGGCTAATGGAATGTCGGCCTTTATCTCAAGGGAACTGGAATTCAAAAGGGTGGAAGTTATGTTAGAATTCTATAAACTCTGCTAAGGCCACATTTACAGCACGGCATTCAGTCCTGGGCACCAGACCTCAGGAAGGATATATTGGCCTTGCAGGAGGTGCAGCGCAGAAAGACCAGAATGATACCGGGGCTAAAATGTTTAAATTATGAGGACAGGTTGCGTGGACAAGGTTTGTATTTCCTCGTGTATAGAGGATTAAGTGGTGATGTAATTCAGGTGTTGAAGGTGATTCAATGATCCAATGGTGGGTGTGTGAGTTGGTGCTGAATCGGTCCCCTTCAGTGAAGAGAGGGTCAGCGGGCGCCTGACAGACACGGCTCGGAACGGGACTCGCTTCTCTCCGGTGGCAGCGGCTGGTTTAGAGAGATCTCTCTGTCTGCTGCTGTTACTCCGCCTCCCGCACTCTGGGAGAACCGCGGAGGTCGGTCCTCATTTTTCTCTTATGGATCCGGCTCCATCCGTTTACTGTTGACGGGAGTGCGTCTGATACCAAGTCAGTCAGAAGCGGGTGCAAATCACAACATAGGCACAGGCCCAAGGACTGGGGACTGGTTTGATATTGGGTCCTTTTTAAGGGATAGGCTGGAGAATGTTTGTATAATAATAATGATCAGAATTAACTTTGATACAATGAAGTTTTTTTCAGTTATTTCCCATTTCCACCCTCACCAGTTTTATACAGTAACAGGTAACAATGTTTGAGGGATGTGATGTCCAGTGTTGGTGGAATCAGTGTAATTTAACTTGATACATTGAAGAATCTCTTGTCTATCCCAGGCTCTTACCTTAAGTTTAGACCCTCACCTGGTTTAAAATTGGTCACTCACTGATATAAATAAACCAGTAACAATCCCGAAACCTCAGCGGGGATATTTGTTCCGATACTTAATAACGGTCCCAATTTCCACTGAAATTCTCAATCAGCAAATCCCAGAGGCTGTTTCGGGTTTGACAAACTGTGAAACAGATTGTTTTAAAAGCCGGAAAGAGGGAAAAACTGGTGGTTGATATGAAGTGTTATACATTATCTCTTTCTGTTTCAGATTTACAATTTCTCTTTGTGTGTTACTCAAAGGAGAGGCTATAACGGAGCCCAGTGACTGGGTCACGAGCTGCACTGAGTCATTGGCCTGTGTTACAGACCGGCTCGTTGGACCTGCTCATTTCGTGAACTCGCTGGTGTCTCAGCACGTGTGATGACTGAGTGAATCCCTTCCCACACACGGAGCAGGTGAACAGTCTCTCAACCAATGGGCATGCGATGATGTGTCAGCAGTTCATTTCTGCTTTTAAAGCTCTTCTCACAGTCACTGCATTAAAAGGTCACTCAATAGTGTCAACAAGTTAATGTTTCAGAAAGTGGGATGATCGAGTGAATCTCTTCCCACACACGGAGCAGGTGAACAGTCTCTCCCCAGTGTGAGTGCGTCAATGTCTCAGCAGTTCGTTTCTGATTTTAAATCTCTTCCCACAGTCAGAACATTTAAAGGTCTCTCAGTGTGAACTCGGTGGTGTTTCAGCAGGGAGGATGACCAAGTGAATCCCTTCCCACACACTGAGCAGGTGAACGGCCCCTCCCCAGTGTGAGTGCGTTGGTGTGTCAGCAGATTAAATTTGCTTTTATACCTCTTCTCACAGTCAGAACATTTAAAAGGTCTCTCATCGGAGTGAACTCGCTGGTGTCTCAGCAGGTTGGATGGCCGAGTGAATCTCATCCCACACAAGGTGCAGGTGAACGGCCTCTCCCCAGTGTGAACTCGCTGGTGTTTCAGCAGGGTGGATGACCCAGCGAATCCCTTCCCATACACAGAGCAGGAGAACGGCCTCTCTCCAGTGTGAGTGCGTTGGTGTGTCAGCAGATTAAATTTGCTTTTAAACCTCTTCTCACAGTCAGAACATTTAAAAGGTCTCTCATCGGAGTGAACTCGCTGGTGTCTCAGCAGGATGAATGACCGAGTGAATCTCATCCCACACAAGGTGCAGGTGAACGGCCTCTCCCCAGTGTGAACTCGCTGGTGTTTCAGCAGGTTGGATGACTGAGTGAATCTCTTCGCACACGCGGTGCAGATGAACGGTCTCTCCCCAGTGTGAGTGCGTTGGTGTCTCAGCAGTTCAATTTTGCTTTTAAACCTCTTCTCACAGTCAGAACACTTAAAAGATCTCTCATCAGAGTGAACTCGCTGGTGTCTCAGCAGGATGAAAGACTGAGTGAATCTCTTCCCACACAAGGAGCAGGTGAACGGCCTCTCCCCAGTGTGGGTGCGTTGGTGTATCAGCAGATTAATTTTGCTTTTAAACCTCATCTCACAGTCAGAACATTTAAAAGGTCTCTCATCAGAGTGAACTCGCTGGTGTGTCAGCAGGATGGATGACCGAGTGAATCTCTTCCCACACAAGGAGCAGGTGAACGGCCTCTCCCCAGTGTGAACTCGCTGGTGTGTCAGCAGGATGGACGACTGAGTGAATCTCTTCCCACACACGGTGCAGATGAACGGTCTCTCCCCAGTGTGAGTGCGTTGGTGTCTCAGCAGTTCAATTTTGCTTTTAAACCTCTTCTCACAGTCAGAACATTTAAAAGGCCTCTCCCCAGTGTGCACTCGCTGGTGTGTCAGAAGCTCAGATGACCAAGTGAATCCCTTCCCACACACAGAGCAGATGAACGGTCTCTCCCCAGTGTGAGTGCGTTGGTGTGACAGCAGATTACTTTTGCTTTGAAACCTCTTCTCACAGTCAGAACATTTAAAAGGTCTCTCATCAGAGTGAAGTCGCTGGTGTGTCAGCAGGGTGGATGACCGAGTGTATCCCTTCCCGCACACGGAGCAGGTGAACGGCCTCTCCCCAGTGTGAACTCGCTGGTGTGTCAGGAGGAGGGATGACTGAGTGAATCCCTTCCCACACGCGGAGCAGGTGAACGGCCTCTCGCCAGTGTGAACTCGCTGGTGTTTCAGGAGGAGGGATGACTGAGTGAATCCCTTCCCACACACGGAGCAGGTGAACGGCCTCTCCCCAGTGTGACTGTGTTGATGAATTTCCAGCCTGGACGGGTAATTGAATCGCTTCCCACAGTCCCCACATTTCCACGGTTTCTCCATGGTCTGGGTGTCCTTGTGTCTCTCCAGGTTGATGATCAGTTGAAGCCTCGTCCACACACAGAACACGTGGACGGTTTCTCCCCTCTGTGAACGGTGCGGTGTTTTTTCTGGCTGTGTAACTGGTTAAAGCTCTTTCCACAGTCAGTGCACTGGAACACTCTCACTCGGGTGTGTGTGTCTCGGTGCTTTTCCACTCACACTGATGTCTAAAATCATCTCCCACAGACAGAACAGACAAACATTTCTCCTTCCACATTCAAAGGTCGATGATATTCAGGTCCTGATGAATCGAGTGACTCTGTCAGATCTTGACGTGATCTTTGGTTTGAGTTTCCCTCTGCAAATCCTCCCCTGCAAAAGTAGTTTATAAAAGTTATCACTGTAATTACAGGATAGAAATTCAGATCAGATAACTTTACTTTCTATGGAACATTATTTCCTCTCTCATTCCTCAAAGCTGTAAATCCCCGTCCCTCACACTCTCCCTCCTCCCTGTGCTGAAATCCAAATCCATCGCATCATCTTTCAGTGGCCCTAAACCATAAGTGAAAGGGTGTGAGAGAGAGTGTGAGAGAGTGAGTGTGAGAGAGTGTGAGTGTGTGAAAGAGTGTGAGAGAGTGTGAGTACAGCAGTGGGCTGGGTGTGGAGAATGAAGTGGGGCAGGTGGAGCATGTTTCAGTGGGGCAGCAGTGATCATAATCTCATTTGGTTTAGAACAGTTATGGAAAAGGACAATGGACAGTCAAATGTGAAAATTCTTAACTGGAGGAGGGCTAATTCCAGTGAGTTAAAAAGGGATCTTGTCCAGGTGGATTGGAATCAAAAATTGTCAGGCAGAACAGTAATTGAACAGTGGGAGGCCTTCAAGGAGGAGTTGGTTTGGGTGCAGAGTAGACAGATTCCCACGAGGAGGAAAGGAACAGCATCCAAAGCTAGAGCTCCCTGGATGACTAAAGGTATAGAGATCACCATTTCTCCTTCATTTACAGACGCCCCCTGACCGATCACCATTTCTCCTTCATTTACAGACGCCCCCTGACCGATCACCATTTCTCCTTCATTTTCAGACGCTCCCTGACCGATCACCATTTCTCCTTCATTTACAGACACTCCCTGACCGATCACCATTCCTCCTTCATTTACAGACGCTCCCTGACCGATCACCATTTCTCCTTCATTTACAGACGCTCCCTGACCGTTCACCATTTCTCCTTCATTTACAGACGCTCCCTGACCGATCACCATTTCTCCTTCATTTACAGACGTTCCCTGACCGATCGCCATTTCTCCTTCATTTACAGACGTTCCCTGACCGATCGCCATTTCTCCTTCATTTACAGACGCTCCCTGACCGATCGCCATTTCTCCTTCATTTCCAGACGCTCCCTGACCGATCGCCATTTCTCCTTCATTTACAGACGCTCCCTGACCGATCCCCATTTCCCCTTCATTTCCCGGCGGGTAGTGAGGGGGGGATAATGTTCACTGTTTTATATTCGGGTCTGGGGCCGCACTCGGGGTTTGTAAAGCCTGAGCCTGGGCCTGAGCCCGGACCCGGGCCCCGGGGTTTATTGAGCCTCTTGCTCCGATCCTCTGACCTGCACCGAACGCGCTCCTCCCGCAGCCTCGACTGGCCGCGCATGCTCAGGACACACTGACCGATATTAAGTCACAACTGCGCCTGCGCGCTGGGCTCCACTGATTCAGATGGGGCACAATCTGAACCGCGCTGCATGCTGGGTGCTGCAGCCGCCATTGATGATCTTAATATCAGGCCGAAAAACAAAAACATTGGAAGCAGATAATTCAAGTGTTTAATTTATTTTCTAAATAATTCAATCGTTCAATTCATTTCATAAATAATTGAATAGTTCAATTCATTAAATAATCAATTGTTTAATTTATTACATGAACAATTAGTTTAATTTATCATAGAAATAATTCAATAGTTTAATTCATTATATAAATATTCCTTCATTTAATTTATTATATAAAGAATTCAATATTTAGTTGAATTATTTATATAATAAATTAAACACGAGACTTCTTTATGTAATAAAGTCAACAATTGATTATGTGTAATGAACCTTTGAATTATTTATATAATAAATGAAACACTTGATTATTTATATAATAAATGAAACACTTGATTATTTATATAATAAATGAAACACTTGATTATTTATATAATAAATGAAACACTTGATTATTTATATAATAAATGAAACACTTGATTATTTATATAATAAATGAAACACTTGATTATTTATATAATAAATGAAACACTTGATTATTTATATAATAAATGAAACACTTGATTATTTATATAATAAATGAAACACTTGATTATTTATATAATAAATGAAACACTTGATTATTTATATAATAAATGAAACACTTGATTATTTATATAATAAATGAAACACTTGATTATTTATATAATAAATAACGTTTTGAAATTCTTCATTCAATAAATTAAATAATGGATTATTAATATGCTTAAATAAACACTTGAATCTTTGTATGATAAGTTAAACCTTTGAATTAATTATATAATTTAAACACTTGACCTCTTTATATAATAATTTTACCACTTGGATTATTTATATAATAAACTAAACCATATAATTGGTTATTTGTATAATGAATTAAACCATTGTTTCTTCATAGAATAAATTTAACACTTGAATTATTTATATAATAAATTAAACAATTGATTTTTTATATAATAAATTAGACATGCATTATTATATAATAAATTAAACTATTGAATTATTTGGATACTTAATTTATTATGAAAATAATTCAATAGTTTAATTTAACAACTGACGTAGTTATGTAAGAAATTAAACAATTGATTATTTATATAATGAATTAAACTATTGAATTATTTATATAATAAATGAAACAGTTGAATTATTTAGATAATAAATGAAACAGTTGAATTATTTAAATAATAAATTAAACACTTGTTTATTTGTATAATAAATTCACAAATTGAATTATTTATACAATAAATTAAACAACGGAGCTATTTATATAGTAAATTATACACTTCAATTATTATATAATTAAACTACTGAATTATTTATCAAATATATCAATTTAATTATTCATATAATAAATTAAACAATTCAATAATTTACATAAAATTAAACACTTGAATTATTTATAAAATATTAAACAATTGAACTATTTACATAATAAATTTAGCTATTGAATTTTTTATACAATAAATTAAACTCTTGGTTATTTACAGAATAAATTAATCAATCGAATAATTTAAACTATTGAATTCTCTTTATAATAAATGAAACATTTGAAGTATTCATATAATAAATTAAACACTTGAAAACAATTTAATTATTGATATAATAAAATAAGCAATTCATTATTTATTTAATGAATTAAAATATTGAGTTATTTATATTACATTTTAAACTTTTCAATTATTTATACAATAAATGAAGCCAGCTTGGACAAAATGGAGGCAAGCGCAGAGTCCGTCTTGGACAAAATGGCGGCCGGCGCGGCCACCATCTTGGAAAAAATGGCAGCAAGCACGGCCGCCATCTTGGATAAAATGGCGGCAAGCACGGCCACCATCTTGGAAAAAATGGCCGCAAAAGCGGCCGACAGAGTGTCCCCAGTGATCCCGCAGTGACCCCAGAATGTCCCAGTGACCCCAGAGTGATGCCGGGGTCCCAGAGTGCACCCAGTCAGCCCAGAGTGAGGCCAGGGTGCAGCCGGGGATCCCAGAGCGATGCCAGAGCGGCGGCCTTTGCATTTGGGCCACCAGAACAACCACCACCACAACTGTACTGTACGTGTACAGCACAGAGTGGGTAAAAGGGAACGATTCACTCCTGTCTGGTACTGTACGGCCCGTGTGTGTCTCAGTGACAGCTCCTGTACATGTACAGCACACAGTGGGTAAAAGGGAACGATTCACTCCTGTCTGGTACTGTACGGCCCGTGTGTGTCTCAGTGTCAGCTCCTGTACATGTACAGCACACGGTGGGTAAAAGGGAACGATTCACTCCTGTCTGGTACTGTACGGCCCGTGTGTGTCTCAGTGTGAGCTCCTGTACATGTACAGCACACGGTGGGTAAAAGGGAACGATTCACTGAGAGATTGCAATGTTGAGTGCAACGGTTATTTGAGGGGTTCAGTCCCTAATCGGGCTGTGTTTTGACAGACGCTTTTTAAAATAAGGAGTTGAGTTTAGTTTTGGGAGGTGGGTACAATCCGTGTCTGGGACTCACTGGCCCTGTGAATATTGAATTTTGCTTACAATATGGTGTGTTTGGATTAATAGGGGACAAGGTTTAACTCCACTGGGCTGGATTGTTTTTATAAATCTCTCATTGACTGGGTCTTTCAGACCAGGATGGGAGCTGCTTCTCTCTCTCTCTCTCTCTGTAAACACCCTGAGGCAGTG
>NW_027139526.1:160000-165059 GCF_035084215.1 Heptranchias perlo
GAGAGAAGGACAGAGAGAGAGAAGGACAGAGAGAGAGAAGGACAGAGAGAGAGAAGGACAGAGAGAGAGAAGGACAGAGAGAGAGAAGGACAGAGAGAGAGAAGGACAGAGAGAGAGAAGGACAGAGAGAGAGAAGGACAGAGAGAGAGAAGGACAGAGAGAGAGAAGGACAGAGAGAGAGAAGGACAGAGAGAGAGAAGGACAGAGAGAGAGAAGGACAGAGAGAGAGAAGGACAGAGAGAGAGAAGGACAGAGAGAGAGAAGGACAGAGAGAGAGAAGGACAGAGAGAGAGAAGGACAGAGAGAGAGAAGGACAGAGAGAGAGAAGGACAGAGAGAGAGAAGGACAGAGAGAGAGAAGGACAGAGAGAGAGAAGGACAGAGAGAGAGAAGGACAGAGAGAGAGAAGGACAGAGAGAGAGAAGGACAGAGAGAGAGAAGGACAGAGAGAGAGAAGGACAGAGAGAGAGAAGGACAGAGAGAGAGAAGGACAGAGAGAGAGAAGGACAGAGAGAGAGAAGGACAGAGAGAGAGAAGGACAGAGAGAGAGAAGGACAGAGAGAGAGAAGGACAGAGAGAGAGAAGGACAGAGAGAGAGAAGGACAGAGAGAGAGAAGGACAGAGAGAGAGAAGGACAGAGAGAGAGAAGGACAGAGAGAGAGAAGGACAGAGAGAGAGAAGGACAGAGAGAGAGAAGGACAGAGAGAGAGAAGGACAGAGAGAGAGAAGGACAGAGAGAGAGAAGGACAGAGAGAGAGAAGGACAGAGAGAGAGAAGGACAGAGAGAGAGAAGGACAGAGAGAGAGAAGGACAGAGAGAGAGAAGGACAGAGAGAGAGAAGGACAGAGAGAGAGAAGGACAGAGAGAGAGAAGGACAGAGAGAGAGAAGGACAGAGAGAGAGAAGGACAGAGAGAGAGAAGGACAGAGAGAGAGAAGGACAGAGAGAGAGAAGGACAGAGAGAGAGAAGGACAGAGAGAGAGAAGGACAGAGAGAGAGAAGGACAGAGAGAGAGAAGGACAGAGAGAGAGAAGGACAGAGAGAGAAGGACAGAGAGAGAAGGACAGAGAGAGAAGGACAGAGAGAGAAGGACAGAGAGAGAAGGACAGAGAGAGAGAAGGACAGAGAGAGAAGGACAGAGAGAGAGAAGGACAGAGAGAGAGAAGGACAGAGAGAGAGAAGGACAGAGAGAGAAGGACAGAGAGAGAAGGACAGAGAGAGAAGGACAGAGAGAGAAGGACAGAGAGAGAAGGACAGAGAGAGAAGGACAGAGAGAGAAGGACAGAGAGAGAAGGACAGAGAGAGAAGGACAGAGAGAGAAGGACAGAGAGAGAAGGACAGAGAGAGAAGGACAGAGAGAGAAGGACAGAGAGAGAAGGACAGAGAGAGAAGGACAGAGAGAGAAGGACAGAGAGAGAAGGACAGAGAGAGAAGGGGAGAGAGAGAAGGGGAGAGAGAGAAGGGGAGAGAGAGAAGGGGAGAGAGAGAAGGGGAGAGAGAGAAGGGGAGAGAGAGAGAGGCAGAGACAGAAAAAGACAGAGAGAGTGGGGGGAGAGAGAGAGAATAACAGAGAGAGGCAGAGAGATAGAGAGAGAGAGAGAGAAAGAAAATGACAGAGCGGGGATCGAGGCAGAGAAAGATAGAGGAACAGAGAGTGAGAGAAAAAGACAGAGCGAGGGGGAGAGAGAATGTGAGGGGGTCTCCTGCCAGAAAGTGGGACGTGTGTCGGTGAGGGTCCTGCAGGGTGTTTGGGTGATGTGCCTGTCATGGTTGAATAGCTGCCAGTGTGTGTGACCTGTGGGTTGTGGGTGTGCGGCTTGTGACAGTGGTAATGTGTGAGGGTGAGGGGAAGCATCTGATTGAAAGAGTTTATTGGTGGGTGGGAGATGGGGGCCCCCCCTTGCTGGTGAGAAGCCATTAAACAGCCCAGAGAGGCCTGGCTGCTCGCAGGAATCGGGTAAATCACCAGGCAGGACCAATCCACTCTCTGCCTCTCTCCCCCCCCACTCTCTGCCCCTCTCTCTTTTTCACTCTCTCTGTCCCCCTCTCTCCTTCTGCCTCTCACCCTCTCTGTCTTTCTCTCTCTGACTCTCTCCCCGCTCTGCCTTTTCTCTCTCTCTCTCTCTCTGCCTCTCGCCCCCCTCTCTCTCTGTCCTTTTCTCTCTCTCTCTCTCTGTTGTCTCTGTGAATTTCTCGATTGAAAAGTACTCAGGTACGGTACGGCCCGTGTGTGTCTCAGTATCGGCTCCTGTACATGTACAGCACACAGTGGGTAAAAGGGAATGATTCACTGAGAGATTGCAATGTTGAGTGTAACGTTTATTTGAGGGGTTCAGTCCCTAAACGGGCTGTGTTTTGACAGACACTTTTTAAAGTAAGGAGTTGAGTTTAGTTTAGGGAGGTGGGTACAATCCGTGTCTGGGACTCACTGGCCCTGTGAAATATTGAATTTTGCTCACAATATGGTGTGTTTGGATTAATGGGGGACAAGGTTTAACTGCACTGGGCTGGATTGTTTTATAAATCTCTCATTGACTGGGTCTTTCCGACCAGGATGGGAGCTGCTTCTCTCTCTCTCTCTCTGTAAACACCCTGAGGCAGTGAAACACTCTCTGACAAACTGTTCACACGAACCAACCCATCAGACATGGGGAATATACAAAAAACTGGGACTGGAAATGAGCCTCCCACCAACAGAACAGAGAGAAGGAGGAAATCATCACACCTTCAAGATCTGGATCGGTTTTGTCTTTGGAGCAGGTTCTGGTTAATTTTACTGCTTTAAAGTTATGTTATGGGACCAGTGAGACTGAGAGACACACACACACACACAGACAGACACACACACACACAGACTGTACAGTCAGGAGACACGTGTCCCTTGTACAGACATTGGGTTTGAATTGAGCTGAGCTGTGCCACAAATGAATATGGGATTAAAATCTCAAATTCCAATCAGTTTGCTCCCGAGCTTCCCCATGTGTCTGTGTGGTTCCATTACAATACAATTTCACATGGGGGCCCAAAATGGCTTCGGAATTAACACGATTTCTTTCTGAGTTGTCGGTGACCTTTTCAAAAATTAAACTTCAAACTAAGAAAACATTTGGAGGCTGTTTTCACATTTCGGCCCTCTGCGTGCTGCAGGACGCTCCTGAAAGTGCTTTTAATTTCAATTAAGACCCGAGATATGTCACATTGTCAGCCTCTGAATAATAGTTTGATCCACTTTGTGTTATTTCTGAAAAGTTGCACTTGCAATGAACGAAGGGAGGAATTTGGGATCGAACAGATGGTGATATTCTGTTGGACGGTCGGTACTGAGGGAGCGCTGCACTGTCAGACGGTCAGTGTGTGTCTCAGTGTCAGCTCCTGTACAATGGCCCAGTGATCCCCCAGTGTCCCCAGAATGTCCAGTGATCCCCCAGTGTCCCCAGAATGTCCCAGTGATCCTCCAGTGTCCCCAGAATGTCCCAGTGATCCCAGAGTAACCCAGACATTACTCACATGACCCCCATCGGGTCCAGGCTGCGGTGAAGGTCTCAGTCAGTCAGTCCCCAGCGGAGAGAACGATTCTTGGCCCAGGATTCCCCTCATCCTCCTCCTTCTCACAAAATGTCTCTTTCCTGGATCATCTCCTTGCAGCATTTCATCGAAAAGTTTCCTGAGGGGAGAGAGAGAGAGAGAGAGAGAGAGAGGGAATTGATTACAACACAAAAGCAAGGGATTAAAAAGGCACAGCAAGAGCCCAGAGCTCCCTCCCTCCCATTCCCTCTCCAGTTACACTGACAATCCCTCAGCACCAACACTGAGACACAAATCCCGATTACAAACCAGAGAATCTGAAGAGAGAGAAAAGTTGGGAGAGAGACAGAGAGAGAAATACACCCAGGACAGGCTGGAGGACCCCGGCAGACTGAGAGATTGTCCCCGCCCCTGGGGAGGGTTTGGGATGAGACACACGGCCATCCCCTCCCCCCGGGGAGCTCCCTGCTTCAGCCTTTGAGATATTAGACTGAATCTCAATGGGTCTCCCTCAGGGACCTGTCCGTTCTCATGTTAATCCAGGGACAGCCCAGGACAGGACTGGTTTGACCAGGAGACCTGTCTGCTGGAATGAGCCACATTTCAAGGACCTATTTTACTGATTTGAAACCCTCACAGCCTGTCTCCCCCTCTCTCCTCACCCCAAACCGAATCCCCCCCACCCTCAGCCTGTCTCCCCCCTCTTCCCTCACCCCAAACCGAGTCCCCCCCACCCTCAGCCTGTCTCCCCCTCTTCCCTCACCCCAAACCGAGTCCCCCCCACCCTCAGCCTGTCTCCCCCTCTTCCCTCACCCCAAACCGAATCCCCCCCACCCTCAGCCTGTCTCCCCCTCTTCCCTCACCCCAAACCGAGTCCCCCCACCCTCAGCCTGTCTCCCCCTCTTCCCTCACCCCAAACCGAGTCCCCCACCCTCAGCCTGTCTCCCCCTCTTCCCTCACCCCAAACCGAGTCCCCTCCACCCTCAGCCTGTCTCCCCCTCTTCCCTCACCCCAAACCGAGTCCCCCCACCCTCAGCCTGTCTCCCCCTCTTCCCTCACCCCAAACCGAGTCCCCTCCACCCTCAGCCTGTCTCCCCCTCTTCCCTCACCCCAAACCGAGTCCCCTCCACCCTCAGCCTGTCCTCCCCTCTTCCCTCACCCCAAACCGAGTCCCCCCCACTCCCTCAGGCCTGTCTCCCCCTCTTCCCTCACCCCAAACCGAGTCCCCCCACCCTCAGCCTGTCTCCCCCTCTCCCTCACCCCAAACCGAGTCCCCCCCACCCTCAGCCTGTCTCCCCCTCTTCCCTCACCCCAAACCGAGTCCCCCCACCCTCAGCCTGTCTCCCCCTCTTCCCTCACCCCAAACCGAGTCCCCCCCCACCCTCAGCCTGTCTCCCCCCTCTCCCTCACCCCAAACCGAGTCCCCCCCACCCTCAGCCTGTCTCCCCCTCTTCCCTCACCCCAAACCGAGTCCCCCCCACCCTCAGCCTGTCTCCCCCTCTTCCCTCACCCCAAACCGAGTCCCCCCCACCCTCA